>NW_012114688.1:4748199-4829268 GCF_000951035.1 Colobus angolensis palliatus
GGGAGGCAGAGCTTGCAGTGAGCCGAGATCCGACCACTGCACTCCAGCCTGGGTGACAGAGAGAGACTCCGTCTCAAAAAAAAAAAAAAAAGAAATTTTCAAATGTATTCATTTGGTGAGTTTGGAGGGCATGATGGGTGATTTAGTTGAACGAGTGTCACCTAGAACGAAGTCTTCAGAGCTTCAATTTATCCCTTTGAAGCAAATAAGCACTGATCACTCTGCCTCTCCAGGTTTAGAAGGGGTTGGAAAAGCTGATGAGCCTGTCTCTTAGAAATAAAAGTAAAAAACTAGAGTCCATTTGGTTATTTATTTGTTCCTTCATTCTACAACATTATCCATCACACAGACTGGTAGGTACTACTGTAAGTAAGAGACAAAGACAGAAGATGAACTCGATCTAGTGGACAAGATAAACAAAAATTACAAAATAGTATGGTAAGTACAGTAATATATGTATGTTGAAAGTATTTTTATGGGAGCAGCATGTGTTGAGGGTAATTCCCAAGAGAGTAACCACCTCAGAATGGAGAAATTACAAGTTCTTGTTAATAATAGAAGAATTGAAAAGAATTTGTCATCTTTTAAACTTCTCCATTTCATTTTTTAGATTTTTTCAATGTTTGATTTTATTATCCTGTATTACTCTTAAAATGAGAGGAACTAAGTGAACCATCATTTTCTGAGGCAACAAGGCTGGGGATTGGAAGAACGAAGCTTAGGAAAACTACTAAATATGTTAGTCAGGCCTGTAGAGTATAACCCCTAAGGATGCAGTGAGTGGCTACAAAAAGAAAAGCAGATAGTTCTTGGAGAACATGCAGAGCTAGTTTGTCCCCTGAGAAGACATCTGAGAGGGACAGAGGTGTAAAATGCCCCAAAGTGTGGTCCCCAGAATAGCAACATCACCCTAACCCGGGAACTTGTTAGAAATGCAAATTTCCAGGCTCAACCCAAACCTATGAATCATAAATTCTGAGAGTGAAGCCCAGCAATCTGGTTCACCAAGCCCTCCAGGTGAGGCCAATGGACATTAAATATCCAAACCTAGTTCTTTAGTCAAGCACTCCACTTTTATCACATGAAAGATGATGAACATAAATTGGTAATACATAACCAGTAGCAATCCCTGGGTCTAGATCTAATCACTACAAATGTATTCATTTATCCCCCAAACTGTTACTGTGCTTCTTCTCTGCGGCAGTCATTGTACTAAGTGATGGGGATATAAAAATGAGGAAGACACCATGTGTGATAAACTATGGCCAGGCCTTTTGTGCAGAGTCCATCCTAAGCCTGATAACAGAGACAATTAATTGCCCAAAGACTGTTCCTTAGTACAAGATTGCAAAGAAACTAAAAATATGATTCCAATTCATTAATACATAATTTACCAGCATAAATTATTTTATGCCCAATTTATGAGCAGTTTTCAGTTTTCTATGGTTGCTTTAACAAATTACCACAAACTTAGTAGCTTAAAACATACAAACTTACCTTACAGTTTTGTAGTTCAGAAGTCTGCAATGGGTCTCATTGGGCTAAAATCAGGGGTTTGGCAGGTCTGCATTCCTTTTTCCTTTTCTTTTTCTTTTTTTTTTTTTTTTTGAGACGGAGTCTAGCTCTGTTGTCAGGCTGGAGTGCAGTGGCACCATCTTGGCTCACTGCAACCTCCGACTCCCTGGTTCAAGTGATTCTCCTGCCTCAGTCCCCTGAGTAGCTGGGATTACAGGCACACACCACCATGGAACTTTACCATGCCCAGCTAATTGTTGTATTTTTAGTAGATACGGGGTTTCACCATCTTGGCCAGTACGGTCTTGATCTACTGACCTTCTGATCCACCCACCTCAGCCTCCCAAAGTGCTGGGATTACAGTCGTGAGCCACTGCCCCCAGGCTGTATTCCTTTTTCTAAAAAAGAATCTGTTTCCTTGCCCTTTCCAACTTCTAGTAGCCACCTCATATTCCTTGCTTCAAGGCCTTCTTCCTCCATCTTAAGCCAGCAACAGTGGTTCTTCTCATATCTTATTACGCTGACCTCCTCTTCTGCTTCTCTCTTCTACTTTTAAGAACCCTTGTGATTATATTGGGCCAACACAATTCATAATAATATGCTTATTTTAAAGTCAATCAATTAGCAATCTTAATTGCCCTTTGCCATGTAAGGTAACCCATTCGCAGGTATCAGGGATTAGGGTGTGGCCATCATTGAAGGGTCATTATTATGTCTATCAAAGGTAACACAACAAGATGATTCTGGTGACACAGCAAGAAATTAAACTCAGAACACAGATATCAGAATCAGGTGATAGAACTTGAATAAAGGCAATGTTTGCAATCAAATAAAGTAATTAAGCTTAATGCCATGATGGTGTAATTGGGGTTGGCACCTGTCTTAGTCTGTTTGTGCTACTATAACAAAATACCACAAACTAGGTAATTTATAAATAATAGACATTTACTTCTCACAATTGTGAAAGCTAAGAAGTCTAAGATCAAGGCCCAGCATTTGGTGTCTGGTGGGGGCTTTCTTGCTGTGTCTTCATATGGCATAAGGCAGAAGTGCAAGAGAATGCTGCCTTCAACCTCAAACCCTTTTTTTATAAGAGTGCCAATATGGTCGGGCACGGTGGCTCACACATGTAATCCCAGCACTTTGGGAGGATGAGGCAGGCATATCACCTGAGGTCGGGAGTTTGAGACCAGCCTGACCAACATGGAGAAACCCCATCTCTACTAAAAATACAAAATTAGTCGGGCATGGTGGCACATGCCTATAATCCCAGCTACTCAGGAGGCTGAGGTAAGAGAATTACTTGAACTCAGGAGGCAGAGGTTGCAGTGAGCCAAGATCGCACCATTGCACTCTAGCCTGGGCAACAAAAGTGAAACTCCGTATCAAAAGGAAAAAAAAAGCGTGCCAATCCTAATCATGAGAGTAGAGCCCTTAAGACTCAATCTCCTCCCAAAGACCACAATTCTCAGTACTGTTGCACTGGAGATTAAGTCTCAACAAAACTGTAGAGGGGAAACCATCACTGAAACTACAGCAGCACCCACTGGGGAACTTTATCAATCTGGCAGGACCTCACCCTTGGCAGGCATAGTATCATCACCACTGGAACATATCTCTCGCCAATAAACTGGGGAGGCTTTAGAATCTGCACTCACTTAACACCTCCAACTTGAGATGCTCTTCTTACAAGGGTTTTTTAAAATCTAAAATTGATCCTTTGAGCTTATCACAAACTGTAATGAGTGTAAGATTTGCTTGTCAGATTGCTACTTTGCAAACCCCAAACCTAGTCCTTAAAAAGATATTTTATAAATCATAAAAACAAAATTTAAATTATAGTCCATTGATATTTACTTAGCCTACTGATGTAGAATGGAGAACAAGTAAATAGCTATCAGGATTATTTGAAAGTCTGTGTAACCAAATAAGGAGGTTTAATACTATTTAGATGAATCAAGAACATTGTAGGGTAATTTCACACAATGCTACCTCATGAAATTGTGATCCTCAAAAGATACCTTTCAAAAAGGTATTATCTGCATTTTACATATAGAGATGTGTAGGCTCAACATAACAACACACCAATTAAAATGTAAAAATTAGAATAATGATCATCTGGAGAATGGTTTAAGTACTCTAGAAAAAGATTAATTTTTCAAAAATAACAATTTCAGAGTTATATTTGTAGGCTATCTGGGATTTGTATATTTACTCTTCCTAGCAAAAGATAAATAAGAGTACACTGCAGAAAGTTTTTCTAAATCCTGTATGAATTACTGCACTTCTGTTAGACACTGAGAAGAATATAAATTAATCACAACCAAAACTTAATAAGCTGTAAAAGAGAAGATTTTTCTTCGACACGGTCTGAGGAATCTGTGGACCACGTTTCTATATTTGAAGCATCACAGATAAGTGCCTTTTAATGAAATTTTAAGTTTATTTTAAACTGGTACATAACTTCATGCTTCTGGATTGTTCAGTTTCTTTAAAGTTAGTAGTTTCTACTCACTTCAGCACAAAGTTTTTATCTCATTTTACCAGCATCCTTTGAATCAAATGATCGGCACTGTTTTCAGTTTTCACCAATCAATTTCTACCTCTAAAACTGAGAAAAGAGTACTTAAAAAGCAGAGAAGAAAAGCTGAAGGAAAAAAAATATATATGAAGTAATGAAGTGTCCCAACTTTTTCCTCAAAGAGCTCCAGAAAATTCAGAGATAATTAAATGCAATTCCACTCTAACTATTGTTTAAATACTTAGGCCCCATTACCCCAAAATTCAGATTTAATTCGGCTAAAGTCTGGGCCTGGGCATATATTTTTTTAAAAGCTCCACAGGTGATTCTTACATGCCTCTAGATACGTATGTAGATTGCTCTTTCACCGAGCATCTTTTCACTGAGAAAATACTTATTACTTATAAATAATAAAGTTATGCTTTGATAAGGAAAAAGTCTTGGGCCCTTGTATGTATGTGGAAAGTTAAGTATTAATTCAAAATAAATGTTTCAGTTCTATCTGAAATTCCCCTTAGATTATGCACACACATAATTGTTCTCCATATGATTATCACAATTTTAAGAGTCTTGCCAATATATGCTTTGAATAATTCAACCTATTTTGAAGTCCAAAGGAATTTTCTAAGTATGTATTTTCTAAGTATGTATACCTGTACAAACACCAAGAAAAATGGAAGAGATAACTAAACCCCAGAAACTACAAATGTCTGAAAATACCAAGGGATTATTTAAATGTGATTGAACAACCAGGGAGAGAAGGAAGAATGGTAAGATGGTAATAACATGACCAATTATTGGCAAGAAGCAGAGCAACAAATAAATAATAAATAAATATGGCCTGGGCATGGTGGCTCACGCCTGTAAATCCCAACACTTTGGGAAGTTAGACAGGAGGATCACTTGAGTCTCGGAGTTCAATACCAGAATGAGCAAATAACAAGACTCTGTCTCACAAAAAAGTAAAAATAGCCCGCTGTAGTGGTGCATACCTGTAGTACTAGCTACTTGGAAGGCTGAGGCACAAGGATTGCTTGAGCCCAGAAGTTCAAGACTGCAGAGAACTAGTATAGTGCGACTGTACTTTAGCCCAAGAAACAGAGCAAGACCTCACTTCTAAATTTAAAAAAAAATTAAAAATTTAAAAAATGCTTTTTAAGTAAATTACTCTCTCAGGCTTTGAATATTTATATTGGGATATTCCTCTTTGTATTTTCTTTTAAGTAGCTGAGCTGGATATTTTCTACTTCTGAACTTCTTAAACAATAAGGCCATTGCTTACATGTATTTGTTTTTGGCTTGAGTTTCCCTTGGTTTACAATCCTGTTTCAAAAAAATTTTCCCCATCCCCAAAAAAAAGGAGAAAAAAGGGGCGGGGGGGGGAGAAAGAAACAGGGAAAGAGACAACATAAAGGGTTGAAAGACAAAAGAGCTATGAAAAACTGAGAAGAAGGCAAAGATATATATATGGAGAAGTTCCCAGTAAAAGATTCTACTGACATATGGCCAATGGGCTTTCAATTATTGCTTATTATGGCAGACTGCTAGTTTTATCCAGTTTTTGTTCTCCTTTTGCATAGACTTCACATAGAAAATATACTTCCTAAAGATCAACTTCCATCACGACAGCAAGAGGAGCTCTGTTAATCTGCTCCGCAGAAAAGCTGGTTAAATACTGCAAAAAAATAAATTTTTTTTAAAAAGTTGGCGGAAAGGGATGATGAGCACGGTGGCTCACACCTATGATCCCAGCACTTCGGGAAGCTGAGGCAGCCAAATCATCTGAGGTCAGGAGTTCAAGACCAGCCTGGCCAACACGACAAGAACCCATCTCTACTAAAAATACAAAAAAATTAGCCGGGTGTGGTGGCAAGTGCCTGTAGTCCCAGCCACTCAAGAGGCTGAGGCAGAGGAATTCTTTGAACCTGGGAGGTGGAGGATGCAGTGAGGCGAGATTGCACCACTGCACTCCAGCCTGGGCGACAGAATGAGACTCTGTCTTGAAAACAAAAAGAAAAACAAAAAATAAGCATAATTTAAAGCCTCTGGAAATGAATCTATTTTTATTTATTTATTTTGAGACAGAGTATTACTCTGAGTTGCACAGGCTGGAGTGCAGTGGTACAATCTCAGCTTACTATAGCCTGCACCTCACAGGTTCAAGTGATTCTCCTGTCTCAGCCTCCTGAGTAGCTGGGACTACAGGTGTGTGCCACCACTCCTGGCCAATTTTTGTATTTTTAGTAGAGGTGGGGTTTCACTATGTTGGCCAGGCTGGTCTCAAACTCCTGACCTCAAGTGATCCACCTGCCTTGGCCTCCCAAAGAGCTGGGACTACAGGCGTAAGCCACCATGCCTAGCCTTGGAAATGATTCTATTAGCAAACAGCAAATGAAGAAATAGCTGTTCAAGAAAATCTGCGAAAATTTGTTAAGAGGTGAGTCTGTGGTATTTGAACCTAGACTGCTCCCTCTCTCCCCTTCTCTAGGTCAGAGAGGTAGAAACTCCACTCCAGAAGGCTATAACTAAGAACATACGGTTCCCTCTTCCCCAACCCTCCAGCCCCAAACCTTATCTCCCAGCCAGAGGGCTTTCTTCCTGAGAGGAATGTCAGCATCTCTCATCCTGCCATCAGCTGCCTGTTGCTAATGCTAAATCCCTGATGAGTAGGGTGAGGACTCCCTTCTTCTACTCCGGTCCCATGTACAGAAAGGAGGCTCTACCTTGAACTTGGCATGATGAGGATACTGGGGCTCTGACTGCTCTTCCCCTGGCTCATAAGTTGGTGGTTCAAAGAAAGGAGAGGCAAACCAAGAGAACCTGTCTATTGCTGACTCCTACTGAGTGTTCAGCTCCTAGAGGAGAGAGTTACTCTTAGAGAAACTTGCCATCTTCCATATTCCCAGCTTCACAGCCCGGGCTCAAAGATTTTGCCTGGGGAAGAAACAGGTCATAAAAACGGCTCCTAATCTCTTCCCAAAGGAACTGATTTCACTCACAACAAAGCATGAAAGCTCTCAAAAACAATGAAGGTTGTGGTAAAAGGCAGTTGGGATGAAATTCCTGGATCTACTGAAGATACAGCCTAGATTGTACACAAGCAGGCTGTACACAAACTAGCTCACAGGAGGAAACCAAGGAATAAGACAACTACAGAAAAGCTGAGTGTCTATAACAATATCAGACAAAACAGACTTAAAACATTTTTTTATGTCAGGGACACATTATAATGGAAATTTAACAACATATCCTTAAACAACCAATGGGGTCAAAGAAGATATCAAAAGAGAAAGAAATCATAAAATACTTCGAGGTAAACGAAAATGGCATGGCATACCAAAACATATGAGCTGTAGATAAAGCCATGCTTAGAGGGAAATTTATAGCTGTAAATGCCTATGTCAAGAAACAAGATCCCAAAATCAATAACCTAACTTTCCACCTTAAGATACTAGAAAAAAAGAACAAACTAAACTCTGGAGTCCTGATAAGATAAGTAAGCAACAATTAAAAGGGGTGGGGTGGGGGGAGAACAATTGTTCCAAGAGACAGCTAATCATAGACAACTCTAATCACAACTTGCTGGCACATCCTGTTCCCAAATACCTCCCTCTGTACACAGCCCCAGCAGCATGACCTCGTTCTGTAGAGCCCACTCCAAGCATGAACCTATAAAACTCCCCTCCAGCACCTGTCTCTTGGCAGACAGCCCCTTTGCTAATGGGCTACTTGTTGCACGCTTGCAACGTATCTTCGTACTTTCTCTAATAAATCTGCCTTTCTTTACCACAACTGTCTCGGTAAATTCTTTAACCACCCACAACGCTGGCGCCAGTCAGTCGCACCTGCAATAGAAATCTAAACCAATTAGAAGGAAACAAATAATTACAGTGTTAATTAATGAAAGAGAACAGAAAAACAATAGAGAAGATCAATGAAACTAAAAGCTCATTCTTTGGAAGGTCAACAAAATTAACTAATCTTCAGCTAGTGTGGCCTAGAAAAAAAGAGAGAAGACTCACATTACTAGAATCAGAAATGAAAGAGAGGACATTATTACTAACCTTACAAAAATGGAAAGGATAAACTATGGCAACTATATGCCAACAAATTAAATAACTCAGATAAAATGGACACATTCCTAGAAAGATGCAAACTACCGAAACTGACTCAAGAAGAAACAGACAATCTGAGTATATCTATAACACGTGAAGAGTAATAAAAAAACCTAACCACAAAGAGAAGCCCATACCTAAATGGCTTCACTGCTGAATTCTACCAAACATTCAAAAAATTAATATCAACTCTTCATAAATTCACCCAAAAAACAAAAGAGGAGGGAACATTTCCCAACTCATTTTATGATGCCATTATTAGGCTATCACCCAAACCAGAAAAAAAAAAAAAAAAATCACAAGAAAACACACAGATCAAAAACTCTCAAATTCTCAACGAAACACTAAAAAATAAATCTAGCAACATTTACAAAGTATTATACACCATTACTAAGTGGGATTTAACCATGGATGCGAGTTGATTTGCCATCTGAAAATCAATTAATGTAACAGCATATTAACAGAATTTTTTAAATCACACAACCATCTCAACAGATGCAGAAAAAAAAATTGACAAAAACTCAACAACTCATTTAGGATAAACACACTCAAAAACCAGAAATAGAAGGGAACTTCCTTAACATGATAAAGGGAATCTACAAAAAACCTACAGCTAACCTAATGTTACTTAATAATGAAAAACTAGAAGCTTTCCCCCAAAGATGTCCAGTCTCAGTCCTTCTATTCAGTACTGTCCTGGAGGTAGGTCTAGCCAAGGGAATTAGGCAAGAAAAGGAACAAAAGGCATCCGGAATGGAAAGGAAGAAGTAAAACTATCTCTATTTGCAAATAACATAGTCTTGTATATAAAACATCCAAAGGAATACACCAAAAAATTATTGGAACTAATAGTTTCATCAAGGTTGCAGGGTACAAGATAAGCATTCAAAAATCACTGTAACACTATACAGTTGCAAATAACAGCACAAAAATGGAATTAAGAAAACAATTATATGCCTAATAGCATCAAAAGGAATAAAATGCTTAGAAATAAACTTAAGAGAAGTATAAAACTTTTATTCTGCAAACTATAAAACATTGTGTAAAGAAATTAAAGCTCTAAAATGGAAAAACATTCCATGCTCACGAGTGGAAGACTTAATATTGTTATAACAATATTCCCCAAACTGATCTACAGAAATGCATAATCTGTATCTTTGTAGAAATTAACAAGTTAATTCTAAAATTCATATGGAATTGCAAGAAATCCATAATAGCCAAAGTAATCCTGAGAAAGAAGAGGAGCCCTCCTAAAGTGGGAGCCCTCAATCTTCCTGATTTGATTTCAAAACTTACTACAAAGCAATGGTAACCAAGACAGTTTGGAACTGGCACAGGTCAGACATATAGATCAACAGAACAAAACTGACGGTAGAGCAATAAACCAATACATTTATAGTCAGCTGATTTTTTACAAGAATGCCAAGACCATTCAAAGTAGAAGGAATACTCTTTCCTTTTTTTTTTTTTTGAGACGGAGTCTCACTCTGTCGCCCCGGCTGGAGTTCAGCGGCGCAATCTCGGCTCACTGCAAGCTCCACCTCCCGGGTTCACGCCATTCTCCTGTCTCAGCCTCCCAAGCAGCTGGGACTACAGGCGCCCGCCACCACGCCCGGCTAATTTTTTTTCTTTTTTTTTTTTTGTATATTTAGTAGAGACAGGGTTTCACCGTGTTAGCCAGGATGGTCTTGATCTCCTGATCTCGTGATCCGTCCATCTCGGCCTCCCAAAGTGCTGGGATTACAGGTGTGAGCCACCGCGCCCAGCCAGAATACTCTTTTCAACAAATGGTGCTGAGAAACTGAATAGCCACATACAAAACAATGAAATTGGACTCTTACCTCACACTACATATAAAAGTAATTCAAAATGGATCAAAGACCTAAATTGTAAAACAATGGCAGTATAAAATGTTTAGAAGTATAGGCCAAATCTTTATAACCTAGGATTTTGTAAAGCTTTCTTAGATATAAAAAAAAAATGAACAAAAAAAGGAAAATATGAAAAATTGGACTTGCTCAAAATTAAAACTTTTATACTTCAAAGAACAACATCAAGAAAATGAAAAGACAACCCACAGAGAACTATAAAATATTTGCAAATCATTTATTTAACAAGAGATTTGTATCTAAAATATGTAAAGAACTCTTACAGCTCAATGATTTAAAAAAACAATTAAAATACAAAGAATCTGAATAGCCATTTCTCTAAAGATGCACAAATGGCTAATAAAGCACAGGAAAAGACGCTCTACATTATTACTCATCAGAAAAAATGCACATCAAAGCCACAATGAGATGCCATTTCAGACCCAACAAGAGGGCTAGAATCAGAATTAGATAACAAACGTTGATGAGGATGTGGTGGAATCAGAACCCTTATATACTACTGGTAAGAATGTCAATTGGTGCAGTTGCTTTGGAAAACAGTTTGGCAGTTCCTCAAACGATTAAACATAGAGTTATCATATGACCCAGAAATATGTTACTCCTAGGTATATATACCCAAGAGGAATGAAAATATACATTCACACTGAAAACTGTACATGAATGTTTATTACAGCATTATCTGTAATAGCCAAAAGGTCTTTCTGATTTACTAACTCAGTCACCATCTGTTCAGTTATGCTATGGCTTAAATGTATGTGTTACCCCAAAATTCCTATGTTGAAATCTAACCACCAAGGTAACAGTATTAAGAGGTAGGGCCTTTGTAAAGTAACTAGATATTGAGGGCAGAGCCCTCATGAATGGGAATAGTGCCCTTATAAAAGAAGTCTTAGGGGGCTTCTTAGCCTCCTTTTGCCATGTGAAAGCATGAAGGTGCCATCTATGAGAAACAGGTCCTTACCAGACACCAAATCTGCTGGTGCTTTGATCACAGTTCTCTAGAACCATGAGCAATAAATTTGTTATTTATAAATTACAGTATAAGATATTTTGTTATAGTAGCCCAGACCAACTAAACAACTCACTTTCCAATGTCCACATGTTTATTATTTTATTTTTCCCCAATTCTCCCTATCTTTATGGAAGTATACCTTTAAAACATTTCCGTTACCAATTTTCTTTTTGTAGGGTTTCTGGAAAGAATAAAATTATATGAATGGATTCACTCTCCCATCTTTGGATAGAAACTGTCTAACAAATGTTTGTACATAACTGTAACTTAGACACTAAGTTCATCTTGGCTTTCTGTTCATATAATTTTGATCAGTCTGACATGACATGACCTCTAACTGATTCGTGACAGAATAATCAATTTGTTCTGGATGAGAAAGCATATTTGGAGAAGGAAACACTTTCCTTGATAGAAAATAAGAGTCTTAGAAAACTATTTTAATAATTTACTTGAAGGATAAAGCAGAAAAAATAGCTAAACTATGCAATTATCTTATTTAATATATGTTGACTGGCAACATAGTGCTAAGCTAAGCTATGCATAACCAACAAAGTTGTGAACTAAATTAACAGCTACCACATTTAGCCATTATGGTCTGGAGTGGTTTGTTACTTAGCAAAGCACTCGTACAACTATTTTTTTCCCCAAAATGTTTTAGTTTATTCTATAATGATAGACATAAATAAAAACTGGGTATATGACATGTTTAGTAAATTACTAAAAATTAAGTTTATTGTATTATTTTCACTTTTGGTACATATTCTTGCTAAATTAAGATATCCTGAAAAGTGTGTTTTGTCTTCATTTTTGTCAGAGTTTAGCAAAGCTGGGCAAGAAAAACAGATAATGAAATACTTGTCAATATACGTTCTAGTCAACAGAACCCATATATCCTGAAAGTCAAGTTTTACTCCTTTTTCAAAGTTGAAGTACTAAGTGCTTACTGAATCTTTCTTGTTAAATTTTCTAACTGGCAGACTTAACACAATTCAAAGAGATTACAGACAGAACATTATTATTGTAAGTTTAAAGATATTTTTATAACCTCAGCACACTTACAGACTATATGGATTTAGAATTAGCCACACCTGCTAGGATCTACTGCTTCCAAATATGTATACCCAAAAGACAGTTAAATTTATGTACTATTAATTCTTCACTTTTTATGAACCCTTCAAAATATAAGAGAACATTTTAAAGTACCTTTGATCTTGCTTCGTAGATATTTTAGGACTTCTTGTGTTCCTTTCTAAAAGGGTGGAGACAAAGACATTCACCAAGACATGCCTTGCAGTTTTATAGATCAACATATATGTCTGAATTTCAATTTGACAAAGAGTTGAATTCCAAATATACTTACATTTATAATTTCTCTTCGAATTGTTCTCAAAGGATTTCCTTCTAATGCCAAAAATTTCAAATGAAGGTTCCCCAATGAATAGGGAAGACTATAAAAGATTAAACTGATTTCAGGGAAAGCATCAAATGTAAGTATACTCCAACCATAGTTAACTATAAAACAACATACAGCAAACAACATATCACAGAATAGTCTCAAAGAAAGGACCAAGTAATGCAGACCTAAAACATTTCCCTTCAAGATAAATGCTAAACATATAAAAGAAAAATCAGATTTGTTTTCAAAATTGTCATATTGGGATTAATTTAAAAAGAATGTGAGCTATAAAACATTTGTTAAATTATAACACTTGCTAAAAAAGTAAATGTTAAACATAAATTTGAATGAATCAGTGATTCAAGATAGACATCCTCACTGATACTAAATGTTCTGATTTTGCACTTAGAGCAAGGAAACAAAATTCTAATTGAAAAAAGATGACAAATAGAAAGAAAAATATATTTTTGAATGCCCAATTCATGTTTCCATTCAATAAGGAAATTCATCTTCATCTCTGGCACATTTAAAAAACCATTTATACACAAAAATTCACTATCAATAAAATCTATTAAGCATCTACAAAATATAGCGCACAGGTATAGTTATAGCAAGATTCTTGTTCTCAAGTCCTCAGTTGAACACAGGAAAAGAACACACACAGGTAACTAAAATATAATAAGTATTATCTTACAATGCTGGTGGGAATATAAAATAGTACAGTCACTTTCAAAAGTGGAGTCTTTTAACATATGGTCACCATACAACTAAGCAAACACACTGCTACACGTTTACTCAAGAGAAATGAAAATAATGTCCACGCAGAAACTTTCACACAGATGTTTACAATAGCAAAAAATCAAAAACAACTCAAATGTCCATCAACTAACTACTGAAAAGACACATGAACTGTGGTATATCTATCTCTGTACAATAGAGTAACATTCACCAATAAAAATAAAACTACTGATACATACAACCACATGAATGAATCACAAAAAACTTTATGTTACATGAAAGAAGTCAGACACAAAAACTACATTCTATGTAATTCCATTTATGTGACATTCTAAAAAGGACAAAACTATAGTAACATAGCACATCAGTGGTTGCCAAGGGTTGAGGTATGGAAAAGGAATTGACTGCAAAAGGTATGAGGAAACATTTTAGGGAGATAGAAATGTTCTACATGGCTGTGATTATGGTTACACAAATACATACCTTTGCCAAAAATCATCAAGTTGTATGCTTGATTGGCAAATTTTATTATATATAAATTACATACTAACAAATGAATATGATATAAAAAGACAAATGCTAAACAAGTCAAGTTGCCATGAGAGTAGAGATATAGACACTGGTGAGGCTTTAACGGGGAGAAGGGAGTAGCAAAAACCAGATTTGGACTTAAAATGAAAAATGAAATACTATTAGGCAAAAAAAAAAAAAAAAGGCATTCTAGGGTAAAGGAATAAAACAAAGGGTTGGTATACATGGTTCCCAGTTAATTGCTGGTTGGAAGACCAGAAGCATCAAATTCTAGGAGTTATTTTAAAGAAAACAAAGAACAAAAATTCTAAGGTCCCATCATCAGAGATTCTGATTCATTAGTGTCCCAGAAACTGTATTTTTTTTTTCTCAATGTTTCTCAAATGATTCTAATACATGCCCATATTTGGGAAACAGTACTATGGCAATGCTTTTAAAGTAAATATATTCCAGCGTTCTTAGAATTTAGTTCTAGGGGGTAACTAGAACTAAATTATACTCTAGTAAAAGTAATAATACTAATACTAATGATAATCTAGTTAGAGTAAGTCATAAATATGTCTGCTTCTATTATCATATCTAGTTTGCTGTTAAAGACAAAACCTAATCTTTATCTGTTCATAATTACCGCTCAATCAATATTTAGAATTCAATTTAGAAAAAAGGAACCTCATGGTTATTTAACAAATATTTCAAATTATGAATTATAACCAAATACAAACACAATTTCTATGCATTTGATATTTAAACTTACCTACTAATATCATTGTTGCTTAAGTCAAGCCTTTCCAAGGACTGTAGTAGTGTAATTTCATCTGGAACAGATTTTAACTTGTTATCCCTCAGGTCTAGCACAAGAATTGAATTAAGATGTTTAAGATGCTCTGCCTCTAACATTTCAATCTGGTTTTCACCTACGTGCAATTCCTACAAAATCAAAGATGAGTTATGTGTATCTCTGTATTCAATTTTATAGTAGATAATGAAAATAAAATTGTAGGTACTCTCAATTTCAAGCGATTGAAAAACACATAGAAAAAATGCAGCTTTATAAATATCAAGATGTTTACATTTTCAATTACATTTAGGCTATCTTTCAGCTAAAGAAGAATGGCAAATGAGAAATTTTTTTGGCAATTTAAAAATAATCAAAGGTTGAATCTGGCAGAAACATCAAGTTTATAAAACCAAAGTAGGCTGGGCGCAGTAGCTCATGCCTGTAATCCCAGCACTTTGGGAGGCTGAGGCGGGCGGATCACAAGTTCAGGAGTTTGAGACCAGCCTGGCCAATGTGGTGAAACCCCGTCTTTACTAAAAATACAAAAAATTAGTCAGGCATGGTGGCGCATGCCTGTAGTTTCAGCTACTCAGGAGCCTAAGGCAGGAGAATCCCTTGAACCCAGGTGGCAGAGGTTGCAGTGAGCAGAGATCACACCATTGCACTTTAGCCTGGATGACAGAGCAAGAACCCATCTCCAAAAAAAAAAAAAAACCAAAGTAGAGAAATAATTTAGTAGTTACATTTAAATAATAAAAGTATAAATCAAAAACTACTTGCAAAACAAAGTTGTATCAGCTTTTTAAAAAGTTATTTATATTATACAGTTGGTCCTTGAACCACTAGTTTAAACCTAAACACAGTTTAGGGTCTAAACTGTGAGGGTCCACTTATATATAAATTTTTTTCAGAAAATATATTGAAATTTTATTTTGGAGATTTGTGACAATTTGAAAAAACTTGCAAACCAACTGTGTAGCCTAAAATCACTTTTAAAAATAAAAAAAAAAGTTACTATGTCATGAATGCATTTAATATCTGTAGATACTAGTTTATCATTGATTACCATAAAATATATACAAATCTATTATAAAAAGTTAAAATGTATCAAAACTTACATACAACTTACAGAGAAATGTAAACAAAGGTGAAGTGCAGTCATCACTACATAAAACTAGGCCAGGCATGGTGGGCTCACGCCTGTAATCCCAGCACTTTGGGAGGCCAAGGCAGGCTGATAACCTGAGGTCACAAGTTTGAGACCAGCCTGGCCAACATGGTGAAACCCCGTCTCTACTAAAAATACAGAAATTAGCCGGGCGTGGTGGTGGGCACCCGTAATCCCAGCTACTTGGGAAGCTGAGACAGGAGAATCACTTGAACCCGTCAGGCGGAGGTTGCTGTGAGCTGAGATTGCACCACTGTACTCCAGCCTGGATGACAGAGCAAGACTCTGCTTCAAAAAAAAATAATAATAATAATAATAATAAATCAGAGACTCTGCCTCAAAAAAAGAAAAACCATAACTACATAAAATTAACTGTAGTACATACTGTACTATTATAATAATTTTGTTGCCACTTCTTGTTGGTACGGTGGTGAGCCTATGTTGTGAGCATCCACTTAAAACCTGTATGAAGCTAATCATTTCCAGGTGAGCAGTTCACCTCTCCAGTAAATTGCGTGTCACAGTAAAAAATGATCTCTTGCAGTTCTCTTGTGTTTCTCAGTGTTTACTGCAAAAACTATAAATTTCAAATAACATCATGGGACTAATATGAAGTGCTATTAGTGATGCTGAAAGTTCTCCCAAGAAGGAGTGAAAAGTCATGACATTACAAGAAAAGTCGAATTGCTTGACATATACCATAGATTGAAGTTGCTCACCATTTCAGACACAGGATTCATCTTGTAAGCAGATGATGTAAATTGTGGTATCAACACAGCATGGTACTATAAACACAGTTGATCCTTGAACGACAATGGGTTTGAACTGTACAGGTCCACTTATATATGGATTTCCCTCCACCTCTGCCATCTCTGAGACAGCAAGACTAACCCCTTCTCTTCCTCCTCCTCAGCCTACTCAACATGAGGACAATGAAAATGAAGGCCTTTATGATGACTGACTTCCATTTAATTAATAGTAAACAGATTTTCTCTTCCTTATGATTTTCTTAATAAGATTCTTTTCTCTAGCTTACTTTATTGTAAGAACATAGTACATAATACATATGGCATACAAATTATATGTTAATCAACTGTTTATGTTATTGGTAAGGCTTCTGGTCAACAGGAGACTACCACTAGTTTTTGGGGAGTCAAAAGCTACACACAGATTTTCAAGTCCATGGGGGTCAATGCCCATAACCTTTGCATTGTTCAATGATCAACTGTAATCAGTTGGTTACTTAACATTTTCATTAGTGATTATTTTATATACTGATTTGCCATTATTAGAAACTATAATTATCAGATGAAAAATTATTCTTAATTAAAGGAAAACTTTTTCAGTTCATTTTATATGTCATCGTTCTGTTTAAAATAAACTCTTAACACTAGAGCTTAAAGGTATATATAAAAAAAGGCAAACCACGGCAAATTTAGAAGACAGTATTAATTCTACATACTTAAAGCCAAAAGAATGTAATTCATTTCAAACATACTTGATTATGATTAGGTAAAGGTAAGAGGTGGCACTTTATAGAATTAGGTGCATAATCCTGGTTGGTATTCCAGGTCTCCTACTTACAATTTTAGCCTCTTTATCTACTACTTCTCCAGTTATGAACTACTGGTCAGATGAAATGGACAAATCTCTATTTTTAAAATTCTTTTTAAAAATGTATTACTAAAAATACCACTAATGTAAGTAATCATATTCAAATTCTGAAAAGTATTAACATAGGAAAAACACAGTACTTGTAACTAATACATAGTCCCAATGTAAAACAACATTAGCTCCTTTAAAAAATGCATTTTAATAATTAACTTTTGGAAAAAATAGTTATTTAATAATCAACTAAATAGTACCTTCAACAGACTAGAAGAAGGAAATTCTGGTAGAAAACGTAATTTATTCCTCCGCAAATACAGCAATTCTAGTGATTCCATGCCAGCCAATTCAGGAGGTATAGTTTCCAAGAGATTTGAATTACAATCCAAATGCTTCAACCCTGCAATATATATTCAGTGAAAAACAAAAATACTAGAGAAAAAAAATTAGTTTCTGATCATATACAACTTTAAAGAATGTGTAAGAAATTACTATGAGGACTTATGAACCTGTGCCATATAATCAAGAATATTCAAACACCATTGAATTAAATAAATGTAAATTTTTCTACATTTAATTATAATTAAAGAGAAATAGTAATATTAAAATTATTATTTAGGCCAGTTGTGCTGTAATGCCAGCACTTTGGGAGGGCCAAGGTGGGCGGATCACTTGAGTTCTGGAGTTCAAGACCAGCCTGGGCAACATAGAGTGAAACTTCGTCCCTACTAAAAATAAAAAGAAAAATCAGCTGGGCATGGTGGTGCATGCCTGTAGTCCCAGCTACTTGGGAGGTTGAGGCAGGAAGAATGCTTGAGCCTGGGAGACAGAGGTTGCACTGAGCTATGATCACGTCATTGCACCCCAGCCTGGGCAATTTAACAATAATCCGGGTCATTTTCATAATACATTTAAAAATAAAGTTCTGGTACTCTGTTAAAGTACAACTAAATGTACTCTGTGTAACAGCTTAAAAGTATCATTGTCATGGCTGAGAAACAGAAAGTATCTGGTCATAACATTGGATATTAGAAAAATTACTATAAAATCAAATGTATTTTTCAGTTGATTTATCTGTATGTTCCTACCTCTCAAGATATTTCCACTCAATTTATGAAAAAAGTCCATGCTGCTTATATCTTCATTCTAGATATATTTTACATTTAACTGCTCTTTATAATATCCTTATTGAAAAAAATGACAAATTCAGGAAAATCTTAACTATTGGTATCCCAAGTAAAGACTCCCCCAAAATATCAATTTGATTTAGGGCAGATTTAACTCATTTTAAAACTCCAGTTTTAAACAACAAATAACTATTAATCTAAAGCAAAACAACACAATTTTAGAAATTTACCTCAAACTTATCTGCAACTGAATGCAGGCAATCATTTCTATGACTTGCTCCACAAAAGGGAGGTTTTTAAAATTGAAGAAGGCTTACAAATATCAGGAAAAAAAAAAAAAAAAGACTAACCATCAACTAAGAAATAATAACAAAATAACAGTTTCTTTAATTAATCTATTTTATTTTACTTTTTTAGAGAGAGAGAAGAGGTCTCACCATGTTGCCCAGGCTTCAGTGTAGTGGATATTCAAAGGGACAATCCCACTATTGATCAGATGGGAGTTTTGACCTGCTCTGTTTCTGACCTGGGTTGGTTCACCCCTCCTTAGGCAACCTGGTGGTCCCCCACTACGGGAGGTCACCATAATGATGCTGATCTTAAGTGTGGACACCCAATCAGCATAGCCGCACTATGGCCCAGAACTCCCTGGGCTCAAGCGATCCTCCTGCCTCAGCCACCAGGGTAACTGGGACTACAGGCACATGCCATGGTGCCTGGTAATAACAGTTTCTTTAAACAAACAAACAAAAAAAATCACTAATGATTTTAGACTCTTAAGAATTTTATAATGAAGTATACTAATTTAAAAGGTACTAAAATGTACCTTGACTTTTTTAATCCCTTAATATTAGTTCTACAATACTTCAAATACTATGGTTTGATGGCAAACTTTAATAGAACCAATAAATTTTGACATTTTGTCTTTTTAAAAAAAGATTGACAACCTGGGACCTCAGACAAAACATGACTTATTTCTCGACATTATTACTTACGGACCATGAGGAGGCTACAGCTTTAATACAACTACATATCATAGGTAGATTCACCAGTAAGAGGGGACTAACCTCTCTATGAATGTAGAATGAATGAATGAAAGACAGTATAGCTTAGGTATATAATCCTACTACAACTAATAATCATATTTTCTTCTTTTTCATATGCCTAAGTATCTTTATGACAGTATTTCTTTAGGCAGTTGATATATAATAATGGTCTGGAGAAAATCTAACCAGTTGCTATTGTTCGCATTTACCACTATAAAAATCTACTACTTTAGTTCTCTGTAACTATATTAAAAATTACTTTCTAAATGTAAGTTGCATCAACTTTAAATTTATGTATTATATAAAACAGAAAATGCTTACTTTTCATTCTATCTATTTCCGCTGGCAAACTCTTCAGTTGATTACTAGAAAGATTGAGTCTCACCAGACTGGACAGAGAAGAAAAACTAGCAGGAACAGTTGTAAGACGATTGTTTGAAATATCCTTTAAAAAGAGAAAGACAAAATAAATGAATAAACAAGTAAAAAAATAAATAAACAATGCTCTAAAAAGGATTTCAAATTTTTGAAGGAATTACAACATAAAAGAGACTACTTAAGATGTGATAAGTTTTGTAACCCTCATTCACTGAAAATTTCACAGATCATCATTCATTTCAAGATTCTTTTTCAATATCTGCAGGCCCACTATATGTTCATCAATGGTACTAGACAGGATATAAATGAATTCTAACTTCAAAACTATTTTACATAACGGATTCTGTTAAAACTACATCATATTATGCATCATATTTTCAATGCAAAAATTCATATATTCATCCAATATTTATCGAGTGCCCAAGAAGAATTAGACGTATTATTAATAAACTGTCATGTGAAATGAAAAACATCTTTGCAAGAAAGAAAAATTCCTGAGAAAAGGAAAAATAAGGCTGAAAAAATGGCCATTCAAATTTTTGAGGGAAAAAAAATATTTTCTGTTGGTTCTTCTGCTGACTTCAGCAAGTCAGCTCTGACTGGTACTAGAAGTTTACCCTCTACTCTTCATTCACTCAAGATTGCTTAAATAATCGCTATACCTCAATGTTTCTTTAAATGATTGTTTGTTTTTTCTATAAATAGTTATAAGAGAACTTTTTTTTGAAACTCCCTTTAAAAGCCGATGTTACGAATCAGGTAATTTTTTGTTGTTGTTGTTGTTCTTTTTTTTTTTTATTATACTTTAAGTTCTCACTCAAATTAGGTGTAAAGTGCTCCACTACATAACAGCAAAGTGTTAAGTAGTATCAATGGCAACAATGAATAAGAAAAAATGGTTTTCCTTTAAAGAACGGAAAACCATTCCGAAGATTTTCATGTAATATAACATTAAATAATCTAACACTAAACAATCCATTTAATCTAACAGTAACATTTTGTAACTCTGAAGAAACCAAGAAGATAGAAAAAGGTAAAAATACCGGATCAAATCTTTTTTTGAAAACATACTGCTATAATTATTTTATAATAACAATATATTATCATAATCTACAACAGACAACATAACATATTCTACAACTCTAATACTAAAAACTCTAAGAATCAAAAGATTGCTAATAAATAAATATTTTATAATATCAAAAGTTAGTAACACTAAATGCAATGTGGTATTCTGCACTGGACTCTGAAACAAAAATAAGGACATTAGTGGAAAAACTGGGAAAATCTAAATAAAGTCTGCAGTTTAATTAGTATTGTACCGATGTGAACATTTGAGTGTTCCTGTGGTTATATCAAATATTAACATTACAGAAAGTTGGATGTAGGGTATATGAGAACTTTTACTATATTTGAATTATTCCAAAATAAGAAGCCTAAGATAAGTATTAACAAAAAACTTAATTCAGAAATTTTCAAAGCATTTTTAAAAACCCAAATAATTCTAATAAACTCCCTTGTAAATTCTAAATAAAATTACTAATAAAGTTAAATAATTACTGCAGTTAGTAATTGCTTGATATAAAACATAAATACACTGTATATAAATTAATCCATATTTATGCCAAGTCATTCCTTTAGCAAATATTTAATTAGTTGCATTGTGCTAAGCAGTTTTTATATGTTATTACTTACATTACTAGTATATATTAGTAATATTACTAGTTTAAATTATAGGTGTTTAATCTGTTTTAATATATTGTTGCTCACATTTATGGTTTATTTGACACTGAGTCTGTAGAACACAATTCTGAAATGAAACATCCTTTCATTATGCAAATGAGCCTTTGGGAACATGTAAGGTGGATAGTAGAAATTTTATTTATTTTAAATTTTCCTTTCAGTTCTCAACTCCAAATGGACTCTTTTAAATCAACTGCTACCTTTTACCACCAATTTTTATAAGAAAATCTGATGGCTTCTTCCTTTGCCATTCATTTTATCTACCTATGCCTTTTACTTTCCAAACCTTATTTCCGATCTGATCATATGGAAAGACAAAAAGATATTGAAGGAATGGTTGAGAAGAGTATATATTTTGACTTTTAAACACTAGAGCAAATGATGGGAAATATCACAGAGGATGCACACACAACAAAAATAGAAAAGGAGTAATTTCTTCCTTTAATGAAAAGCAAGCTAAAATGACAGGAGTTTTCCAAAACATGTAAAAGGGAAAAGAATAACAATGCAATATGAATTGACTATGTGGAGTAGATATTATATATTAGTATCTTTGATTTAATACAGCTAAAGTCTTTCAGATGGTATAGCCTACAGTGGAATCTTATTCCTTTGGTGGTAAAACGGAAAAAAAAGAGATAGATACACTTTGGAGTCAAATTGACTTATACGCAAATTCTAATTTTGTTACTTATCAGTTGCGTTACTTTTGACAAATTTCCTTTTCTCTGTCTCTTTCTTTCTTCCTCTCTCTTTCTTTTTCTTTCCTCTCTCTCTTTCTTTGAGACAGGGTCTCCTCTGCCGGGCGCGGTGGCTCAAGCCTGTAATCCCAGCACTTTGGGAGGCCGAGACGGGCGGATCACGAGGTCAGGAGATCGAGACCATCCTGGCTAACACGGTGAAACCCCGTCTCTACTAAAAATACGAAAAATTAGCCGGGCGAGGTGGCGGGCGCCTGTAGTCCCAGCTACTCGGGAGGCTGAGGCAGGAGAATGGCGTAAACCCAGGAGGCGGAGCTTGCAGTGAGCTGAGATCCGGCCACTGCACCCCAGCCTGGGAGACAGAGCAAGACTTCGTCAAAAAAAAAAAA
The DNA here is from genome assembly GCF_000951035.1 of Colobus angolensis palliatus. Taxonomy (NCBI): domain Eukaryota; kingdom Metazoa; phylum Chordata; class Mammalia; order Primates; family Cercopithecidae; genus Colobus; species Colobus angolensis. The sequence continues at coordinate 4,770,855 of NW_012114688.1, forward strand.
AAAAAAAAAAAAAAAAAGAGAGACAGGGCCTCCTGTCACCCATGCTGGAGTGCAATGGCTCAATCATGGCTCACTAAAGCCTCAACCTCCCTGACTCAGGCAACTTCCCTGCCTCAGCCTCCTGAGTAGCTGAGACTTAGGTATGTGCCACCACACCTGGATAATTTTTGTATGTTTTGTAGAGACAGGGTTTTGCCATGTTTTCCAGGCTGGTCTCAAACTCCTGGGCTCAAAAAATCCACTTTGGCTTCCCAAAGTGACAGAATTACAGGCACGAACTACCACACCCAGCTCCAAATTTCCTTTTTATCAGCTTTACTTTCTTATTGTATTAGGGGATAAAACTGCTTACCTTGCCATACGTAATGCTCAAAGATAAATGTCTATTGTTTTAATTATTCTTAATAATACGACTAGGCCAGCAGTGGTGGCTCAAGCCTGTAATGCTGGAACTTTGGGAGGCTGTGGTGGGTGGATCATTTGAGGTCAGGAGTTCGAGATCAGCCTGGCCAACATGGTGAAACCCCATCTCTACTAAAAATATAAAAATTAGCCAGGCAGTAGTGGTACATGCCTGTAATCCCAACTACTCAGGAGGCTGAGGCAGGAGAATCACTTGAACCTGGGAGGTGGAGGTTGCAGTGAGTGAGATCGCACCACTGCACTCCAGTCTGGGTGATAAGGTGAGACCCTGTCCCCCAAAAATAAAATAATAATAATATATGACTAAAATAATATTTGTATTGCTTTATGGTATTCTCTGTTTAAGATAAGTGAAACAATAGAATTAAAATTTTGCCAGGAAGTGTGGCCATTTTGAAAAGTAGAGAAGACGGACCTTCAGTGAATTACCTGGGCATCTGGAAGGCAGAAGGGTCACAGGTAATATAAAGAAGGAAATGGAAATGGGCATAGAAAAGAGAATTGGTATATGCCAAATACAACTTTCCTCTATTCTGCTATGCTGTAAAGCCTCTGGATAACAAAGTAATCTTCACTGCACCCTTCCCAAACTCTTCCTAAATTAATACTTCAAGTTGATTTCATAATACAGGAAAACCAAATTTACAATGACAAATTTAGCTATCTAACTGAAATGCACATTTCTGATAATCTAATCACAAAATCAGTTTTCCATGTTCCCAGTTTCAATCATATATCTAATTTCTCAGCCTGATGAAAAATCCCACCAGCCCAGAATTATATAAAAATTGGAAAATCACAACTTACTAAATCTTCTAAATTGGAAAGTTGTTCAAATCCCTCTGATATGCAGGTTAGTTCATTATGCTGGAGATACAGGCACTTCAGGTTTCTCAGGTTTGTAATTTCTTCAGGGAGTATTTTCAGTTTGTTATGGCTATTGGTTGATAAAATAAATGATGAATAATTTAGTGGCAATACAATAAATATTTATCAAAGACATTTCTTGCTAACCAATGACACTGGACTCACAAAAATCAAATATAGTTACTAATTTTAAGTACTTATCAAAATTCATATCCAAAACTATGTACTCATTATAATAATAGTAATCTAAAGTAACCACATTGGGGTTTCAAAGAAAAATAACATAATAAAGGCTTTTAACCAAACATAAATAATTTGTGATGTTTTGATTGCATGCTTATAATCAACTCTTGATGTGACATGCAATATGATAGGACATTCTAGGCTCTTAATTTGTTATACTGTGATATGCTTTGGTTATGTTACCACACAAATTTCATCTTGAATTGTACTCCCATAATTCTCATGTGTTGTGAGAGGGACCCGGTGGGAAATAATATGAATCATGGGGGTGGTTTCCCCCATACTGTTCTTGTGGTAGTGAATAAGTCTCACTAGATCTGATGGTTTTATCAGGGGTTTCCAATTTTGCATCTTCCTCATTTTTCTCCCGCCGCTGCCATGTAAGAAGTGCCTTTTGCCTCCCACCATGATTCTGAGGCATTCCCAGCCATGTGGAACTGTAAGTCCAATTATATCTCTTTTTCTTCCCAGTCTCGGGTATGTCTTTATCAGCAGCATGAAAACGGACTAATACATACTATAACTGACTTTCAGAATTTTGACAAAACTATATGCACACATATACCACAATGGAGTTACATCTTACATGGAGATTCGGCTTTAAGGCAAAAATAGCTATTTTGGTTTGAGGACCTAGGATGTCAAGTTGAATGTAATACGCAATTCCACTCTTCTTCATACTTGGTCTTTTCAGTTAAGCCCTTCTGGAGAGATATTCAGTGTAATGGTTTAGAAGTCCCAAATCATGGAGGATGATACACTCCGTGATAATTAAGAGATGACTGAACTAGTTCCCAGGTTTATCACAACTTAAATATTCACTTATGAATTCCATGCTATTTTCATGCCATATACAGTTACTTTACAAATAACAGGGGGAAAATGGGAAATATAAGGTGCTTACAATAACCCTAAATTACAGTAAAATAAAACTTGTTGGGACAAAAAAAGTCAAAAGATGTCTTCTAAAACAAGAACCAGTAATATTGTTACGTCAGTTACTGTTACTGGTTACTTAGCTGAAATCTTTGCATACTTGATAGGGATCTAACTGGGAAGAGATGTAATTTTAGCTATATATTTCCTCCATCTCCTTTTCTTAGCTAATTATTCCATCGTAAGGTTCATACTTTTTTTTAAACTTCTCCACTGAGAGCATACCTGCATACTCTTAAGTATACAATCTAAAACTTAAGCCATGTCACTCAACACTTACTGCTTCTTCTCTTCCTCTCAACAATCCCCACTCTTGTCTTTACAGGCCACGTCTATGCCTTTGACTTGTAAGGGGAAGATACTCTGATAGAGTTCTAAATAATTAGCACCTTTTTATGTATATATATTTTCACTGGCCAATGGTAATTTTGTGTTTTCCATCAAACAAGGAGTGTTACTGGGAGGGACTATTTTCCCTCAAACCAGTTAGCTTATCTCCAGAAAACAAACTTGACTATATTGTTACATAGCTCTGTAACCGTACCTATTTTATAAGCCACAGTTTTTCAAACTATGCTTTCAGTTCTTAATCCATTTATTTCTACTCCAAAATAAGACCTCTTTAAATCTCCTTTCTGATAGCCTGTCTATATAACAAACATAAGGCAAAGTTATTATTGCCTAAAAGTCTGGGTATGTATCAGAAAGCAGTTAGCTAGACCCTTTGCCACTGAACAGCCCATGTACCAGTATGTCCATGAAGTTACAAAAAACATATCTGTAGAACCCCAGGAGTCCTTGGAGAAGTTTAAAAATGACTACTAACAAAAACTATGAGATATTTCATTTATGAAAGAATTGTTTTACATTTCTTCATTATTGTTTAGATATTTTTTAGAAGGTAACTTAAAAGTTGAGATGTCAACAAAGAAGTTTACTACAATAACAAACCACTAAGAATTGTTTTATTAAAAAAAAAAAATTTAAGCATTTAAAAAAAATCAACTAGCCTTGCATTTGTAAAATCAGAAATCATGGGGGTAATGCTAAAACAAAGAAAAAAACATACAAATGAAGAATTAAAGCTTTAAAAAACTTAAAATTCTTATTCTGCTTTACTTTCTGAGAGAATTCAAAGATTTTTTTAATGTTGACAAAATGTAAAGAATATTAAATTTAAACCATTATAACGGCAATAACAGAAGTAAATAAGCTTAATTTTTACCTGACATTAAGTTTCTGAAGATTTTCTAGCTCTCTTATAGCAGAAGGAAGGGATGTCAGCTGATTATCATGTATCTAAAAGTTTTTAAAAGACAAAGACAATATTTTTAGTCTTATCACTAACAATATATAAGCTTTGCCTGTGTGCAAAACTATTAGTCAATAATCTCCTGTTCCTCAAATTCAATGGCAATAAGTTGAACTACCAAACTACTGTTCAACATACTTGTTCTGTATGTAGAACAGTTTGAAGATGACCAAATGGCTGTTCAGAAATCATGAAGTAAGGCCAGGTGCAGTGGCTCATACCTGTAATCCTAGAACTTTGAGAGGCCAAAGAAGGCAAATTGCTTGTACCCAGGAGTTTAAGACTAGCCTGTGCAAATTAGTGAGATCTTGTCTCTAGGAAAAAAAAAATTCTAATTAGTCAGGCATGCAGGTGCACACATGTAGCCCCATCTACTCAGGAGGCTGAGGTGGGAAGATCGCTTGACCCTAGGAGGTCAAGGTTGCAGTGAGCCCAGATTATGCCACTGCACTCCAGCCTGGGCTACAGAGTGAGACCCTGTCTCAAAAAATGGAAGAGAGGAGAGGAGACAAGGGGAGGGGAAGGGAGAGAAATCTTGAAGTGTTAAGTCATCCACTTTAAATATTATACTAAGAAAAATTTCAATTCATTGAGTAGAGTTTCAATTTCAAAGAAGAGATGAGGGGGTTAGAAACTAAAAGCAGCTCTCTGATGACATGATTTATGTCAATATATACAAAAATTATATGAGAAAAGAGAAAAAGACTTTTCTCATGTTCTCACAGAATCATAGTTTTTAAGGCAGAAAGAACCTTAGAGTAAGCCAATCCATTCATTTTACAAATTAAGAAAATAAAAAGGTCCCTAAAAATTGATCTGTTTAGATTCTACTTTTCTACACATGAACTGGAGGATTTTTTACGTTGATAAGTAAAGTATACCAGATTGTGAAGCCTGCAGGTTCTGAAATATACTACTCATGCTTCCCTTTACCACAGGACATGGCAACAAAGGACTAAAAAGAATCCCTGAATAAAAACACAAAAAATTTAAGTTCAATAATTGAACTCAATGAGGTTGAAGGCAAGTAGTATATATACATACAGACCTGCTTTAATATCTAGAATAATGATGATAAAAATAGTAACAATATGCCAGGTGCAGTAGCTCATGCCTGTAATCCCAGCACTTGGGAGGCTGAGGCAGGAGGAGAGTTTGAGGACAGGAGTTCAAGACCAGTCTTGGAAACATAGTGAGACCCTCGTCTCTACACACACAAAAAAATAGCCGGGCGTGCTGGCATGCACCTATAGTCCCAGCTACTTGGGAGACTGAGGCAGGAGAATTGCTGGATCCCATAAGTTTAAGGCTGCAGTGAGCCATGATCATGCCACCATTTTGCCTGTGCAAAATAGTAATAATAAGAAAAAAAGATGAGCAGAAATAAACACTTGTTGAATATTGATTCTGTTTGTATTCATTAACTTATTTAATTATACAAACAAAATTTTTAAATAGGTAGTAGTATCAGTCTTGGTTTATAGATGTGGAGACTAAGGTACAGAGAGGTAACTCTTCCCAGGTCACACCACCATTTAGTAGCAGAAGTCAGAATTAGAAACTTAGTGCTCCAATCCTGCACTTTTAACCATTATGCTATGCCTAGCATAATAATTTACTATCTGTCCTTGCATTACCAACTCAACATGAAAGGTTTTCTGCTATCAAAGCCTAAATTTAGCTTTAGAGTCTCTTCAATTAATAATCCATATTTATAGTCAGTCAACTTACATCAAGAACAGTCAGTGCAGGCAGGAGTCGTAGGTCATCTGTAAGTGACTGAAGTTTATTGTTTGATATTATGAGTTTGGTCAAATCTGTCTGCTCCCACCATCTTTCAGTAGCACCAAACGAAAGATTCTGATTAGCTTCCTCAGGGATATCCACATTTATTCTCCAGACACACTGCGGCACTAGTTCCATCAGCACCACACCAGAAAAAACAAAAACAAAAACAAAAACAAAAAACAGATGAAAACAAGAACTAGATACTAAGTGACATACTTTTATAATAGCCATTCCATTTATCTATTGAAAAACATTTTCTGAAACAAAAAATAAGTCAAATAGCAAGAATTGTAACTAGAGTGAAAGTTGATTTTATTTTAAAAGGCTATATATCAATAATATGTCTTCTACATATTAGCTTCCACTCTAACCTTCATTCAACTATATTTACTAGGTTTACATACACTGAAAAGCACATACACTGCACAGCACATTGTGGTAAATATGTAAGACAAAGAATGCATTTTACCATCAGGCTAACAGATTAACAAAGAAGGCATGGAAATCAACATGTATATGTAATAACTTTTATAACAAAAGTATATACTAAGGCTCAGAAAGAACTAGTAATAATAGCTAACACTTACAAATATTTCTAACATAATAATTCATCTAAACCTTGGAACAATTCTGCAAAGTAGGTGTTATTATTCCCATCGGATGGATGAGAAAAATAGAGCACAAAGAGAATGTATAATTTGGCCAGGGTTACAAAGCTAGACAAGTACCACAGATGTGATTCAATGCCTAGAAGTGCTATATTGTTTTGCTTTCTATTAACATTTGGGAGAAATATCTGACTTTGGTAGCTACTCTCTATTTTATCTGACATATAATTTTATTTCTTATGGCACCATACAACACTGTGTTATGCTACTGCAGCAAGTGACAACACCTGTATAGAAAACAAGACTGTACAAATTAAGCAGGGATAATTTGAAGCTCCAGAAGGTAGAACGCTGTAGTGTTGTAGCAGAACTATTTTAAATACAGTCCTTCACTCCTTGTTAAAGTAGGACTACATTTAGGGATGATGTAGAACTTCAAGCTGGTATTAATCAAAGCAAAAATTGGTTATATCTTGCTGCCACAGGCTATAATTTCAAAACCATCAGAGATTATGTGAAAAGGTATAGTCAAAGTTTCAGATTCAGGACACTTAAGTGCAGTTTTGGATGATTAATCAGATAAAATGGTGTTACAGAAGCAAAGCCAAGCCCCTGCATGAAACTTATACTCACTCAAAAAATGAGCTAGCCAGGTGTGGCGGCTCAGAGCTATAATCCCTGCACTTTGGGAGGCCAAGGTGGGAGGATCACTTGAGGCCATGAGTTTGAGACCAGCCTAGGCATCAAAGCAAAACCCTATCTCTTAAAAAAAAAAAAAAATCAACTGGTGTGATGGCACACACCTGTAGTCCTACTACTTGGGAGCCTGAGGCAGGAGGATTGCCTGAGCCCAAGACTTTGAAGTTCAGTAAGTAACTGTCATCACACCATGGCACTCCAGCCTGGGAAACAGAGTGAGACCCTGTCTCTTAAAAAAAAACTTAAAAAAAAGAAAAAGAAAAAAACTGAGCTATCTACATTCGTATTAAAATAAATTATAAGGTCCCTCTCTTACTCCTTATGTCTGATTAGGTATTCTCTGTTTCTCTACTCTTCAACCACTGAATCTTCGTTAAGTATTAGCAAAATAAAATATGAATCCACCTGTGTTTCTCTTTGTGGACGGAAGTTTACTTTTAAAGCAAAGCAAAATAAAATAACTTTACCATTCTTGACTGATTTGAGAGCGAAAGCACCACACAACTTATCATCATCATTGTTATTTTGGTATGCAGGTATGGATAATTAGTTAAGTATAAAAGAGAAAAGGAGATCAGCCAACAATTGGCATGTGAATTTACTGACAAAAAAGCAGCCAACAGAAATGTGGTCACACATATATTTTTCTAAAAATAAATATGACTCTTGGGAAAAAAAAAAAACTACTAATGTGCCATATAGTATGAGTCACAAACAGAAAGCTCCAGATTAAAAAAGACAAGATAAAACAATACAAAACACTAAAGAAGTATATAGAAAAAGCTATGTGAGATGCACAATTCTACTCCTAAAGATGAGACATAGAATATTTGTGCATGCATTTTTTCTAACATCTATACATAGGTATATTAATGCCATTATACCTAAAAAGCAATGTAATAACAAATGGCTTTTTCTGGATGGAGAAAGGTGGGGATAACAAGAAATTTATACATAACATAACAAAAATACCTGTTACCCATCAACTATACTGAGTATTAATGTTTTATTATTACTATTCAGATATTTTTATTAACAAACTTGGTCTTTGTGGGAACTATCAAGGGGCAGATACATGTTGATATTGTACTATTATTGAACATATATCCATTAGCTTTTCCATAAACAATTACTTACTACTCATTCTTTTCCCCACTAATTGTTTTTGAGGTATCCCAATTTCTTCCAGAGTTTACAGCATCAAGATTCATGTCACTGTTGCAACTGTCCCATAAGAACCACTATAAAGCATATACAGTCTTAAATGTTAAGAAATTCTGTGAGGCCAGGCGCGGTGGCTCAAGCCTGTAATCCCAGCACTTTGGGAGGCCAAGACGGGCGGATCACGAGGTCAGGAGATCGAGACCATCCTGGCTAACACTGTGAAACCTCGTCTCTACTAAAAAAATACAAAAAACTAGCTGGGCGTGGTGGCGGGCGCCTGTAGTCCCAGCTACTCAGGAGGCTGAGGCGGGAGAATGGCGTAAACCTGGCAGGCGGAGCTTGCAGTGAGCTGAGATCCAGCCACTGCACTCCAGCCTGGGCGACAGAGCGAGACTCTGTTTCAAAAAAAAAAAAAAGAAATTCTGTGGAGCTATCCTACAAATAGTTTACCAATATCTAAAATAGAAACTACCCACGTAAAAATGAATGTCAATAGCATATAAATATGAAAATAATTACTATGGAGTTCGATATTATAAAAAAATTTCAAACATATACATACATTTAAAGAGTAGCATAATGAAATCAGGTAGTGTGATGCCTCCAGCTTTGTTCTTTTTGCTTAGAATTGCCTGGGTTCTTTGGACTCTTTTTTGGTTCCACATGAATTTTAAAATAGTTTTTTTCTAGTCCTGTGAAGAATGTCATTGGTAGTTTGGTAGGAATAGCACTGAATCTGTAAGTTGCTTTGGGCAGTATGACCATTTTAACGATATTGATTCTTCCTATCCATGAGCATGGGATGTTTTTCCATTTGTTTCTGTCATCCCTGATTTCTTTGAGCAGTGTTTTGTAATTCTCATTGTACAGATCTTTCACCTCCCTGGTTAGCTGTATTCTAGGTATTTTATTCTTTTTGCAGCATCTGTGAATGAGATTGCCTTCCTGATTTGACCCTCTGCTTAGCTGTTGTTGGTGTATAGGAATGCTAGTGATTTCTGTACATTGATTTTGTATCCTGAAACTTTGCTGAAAGGGGAACCCTTATACACTGTTTGCAGGAGTGTAAATCAGTTCAACCATTTTAGAAAGCAGGATGGCGATTCCTCAAAGAGGTAAAAACAGAACTACCATTTGACCCAGCAATCTTATTACTGGGTACATACCCAGAAGAATATAAGTCATTCTGCCAAAAGGACACATGCATGCAAATATTCATTGTAGCACTATTCACAATCGCAAAAACATGAAATCAACCTAAATGCCCATTACTGACAGACTGGATAAAGAAAATGTGGTACATATACATCATGGAATACTATCCAGCCATGAAAAAGAACAAGATCATGCCTTTTTCAGGAACGTGGATGGAGCTGGAGGCTATTATCCTTAGCAAACTAACAAAGGAAAAGAAAACCAAATACTCTATGTTCTCACTTACAAGTGGGAGCTAAATGATGAGAACTCATGAACACAAAGAAAGGAACAACAGACACTGGGGTCCTCTTGAGGGTGGAAGGTGGGAAGAGGGAGAGGATCAGAAAAAAATAACTAACGGGTATGAGGGTTAGTACCTGGGTGATAAAGTAATCTGTATAACAAACCCCTGTGACACAAGTTTATCTATGTAACAAACCTGCACACGTACCCTTGAACCTAAAATAAACGTTTAAAAAAAAAACAGTATAATGGAATAAAACTCCATGTATCCATTGTCCAGTTCTAACAATTATCAGCACATGTCTCCTGTTGCTTCATCTATAACCCCATCCCACAATGATCTAAGCTACAATCTTAGGAATCTAGAAAAAAGAATTAATTAAATCCAAAGAAAGCAGAAGCAAGGAAATAAAAAGTAGCAATCAATGAGATAGAAACAGAGAAAAAGCAATAAAAAATACTTATATAAAAAGACTAATAAATTGATAAACCCTTAGTTAGACAGATGAAGGAAAAAAAAAGAAGAAACAAATTATCAAAATCAGGAATCAAAGTGAGAATGTCATAGATCCTACAGATGTTAAAAAGATAAGGGTATATTATGAACAACTTCATGCCAACAAATCCAATAACTTGGACGAAATGGATAAACCCCTAGAATAGAAAAAAAAAGCACAACCACAATAGAAAGTAGCCTTGCATCTACTAAAGAAATTGAATTAGCTACTTAAAACTCCCCACAAAGAAAATTTCAGGCAGACATTTTCACTGGTGAATTCTACCAGACATTTAGAGCAAAAATAATACTAATTCTACACAAGCTCTTTCAAAACATAGAGAAAAGAACAGTTCCCAATTCATCTTATAAGGCCAGTCTTACTCTGATGCCAAAAGCAGATAAACACATTAAAAGAGAAAATAAAACAAAAACTACAGGCCAACATATCTAATGATTATAGACCCAAATTCCTAAACAAATTTTGCAACTCTATATAAAAAGGATAATATATCATGATCAAGTGTGAGTTATCTTAGGACTGCAAGGCTGGTTTACCATTTGAAAATTAATCAATACAATCTACCATATTAACAGAAAAATTTAAAATACTATGTGATTGTTGACATACAAAAAAAAAGCATCTGACAAAATTCAACAATAAAAACTCAGAAAACTGGGAATCAAAGGGAACTCCTTCAGTCTTATAAAGGGCATCTGTGAAAAACCTAAAACTAACATCATACTTAATGGTGGAAGACACACTGCTTTCTCTCTAAAAGAGTATACAAGGCAAGGATGCTCATTCTCACTACTTTAATATTTTACCAGAGGTCTTGACCAATGCAGTAAGATGAAAAGAAAAAAAAAAGAAATAAATAAAAGAAACAAAAGGCATTCAGATTGGACAAGAAGTAAAACTGTCCTGATTAACAGACAACATGATCATCTATATACAAAGTGCTAAGGAATCTACAAAAAAATTATATGCAATCAATGAGTTTAGAACGGTCACAAAATTCATGCTCCATATAGAAAAATCAACCACGTTTCTATGTATTAGCAATCAAATAAAAAGTTTTTTAAATGTTAAAAGATTTACAGTACAAGACAAAACCATGAAAGAGTATTAAATTTACAAAATATGTACAAGATCTGTACACGAAAATACAAAACATTGCTATGAAAACTTAAAGGTCTAGATAAGTAAAGAAATGTAACATAAGACAGCTTGGAAAACTCCATATTATAAAGATGTTGCTTTTCCCCAAAGTGACTTATAGATTCAGCACAATCCTAGTAAAAATCCTAGAAAGCTTTTCTGTAGAAATTAACAAGCCAATTCTAAAATGTGTATTGAAATGCAAAATAACTAAATTAGGTCAAACAATTTTGAAATAAAAGAACAAAACAGGAGACTTTACAGTATTTGATTCCAAGTCTGACCATAAAGCTACATTTGTCAAGATAGTGTAGTATTAGCATAAGGATTAGCATAAGCATAAGGATAGTGTAGTATTAGCATATAGGTCAATGGAAAAAGAGTTCAGAAAACATTCCACACAATAAAATACTGAAAATTGATTTTCAACAAAGGTGCCAATAGAATTTAACAAAAATGAATCATGTTTTCAACAAATGGTACTGGAATAACTATAAAATAAACTATAAAAATGAACCTCAACCTTTACCTTGTGACACACTCAAAAATTAACTCCAAATGGACCACAGACTTATATGTAAATGATGAAACTATAAAAATTCTAAAAGAAACAGAGGAAAAAATTTTCACAGCCTTCAGATAGGCAAAAAATGTCTTGGGACAGAAAAAGCTCATCATAAAAGAAAAACAATTGATAACTTAGATTCCATAAAAATGTATAACATACATGTTTCTAAAAATACCATTAAGAAAATAAGCTACACTGGGAGAAAATATTAGACAGATACTCATACAGATATCTGAGAGGGAGTTGTGTCTCAAATATATATAAAATCTTGTTACCCAAGAATAAAACCCTATTAAAAGAAAAAAAGACAAAAATTGGAACAAACACTTAACAGAAGATACACAAATGGCTAAGAGGTGGTAGAAAAGATGCTAAACATCATTAGTTTTAAAGGACATACAAATTAAAACCACAAAAAATTATGCCAACACAGCCACAAGAATGGTTAATATTTAAAAGATGACAACACAAAGTGCTGGTAATGATGTGAAGCAACTGAATCTCTCATATGTTGCTAGTGGGAAACAGTTTGATGAATTCTTAGGTTAAATAAACACTTTCTGGGATTTTTTGAGACAGGGTCTCACTTTCTCACCCAAGCTGGAGTGCAGTGGCACGATCCTGGCTCACTGCAACCTCCGCCTCCCGGGTTCAAGCAATTCTCTGCCTCAGCCTCCGGAGCAGCAGCTGGACTTTCAGGCATGTGCCACCACGCCCAACTAATTTTTGTGTTTTTAGCAGAGGCGGGGTTTCGCCATGTTGGCCACACTGGTCTCAAGTGATCCACCCGCTTTGACCTCCCAAATTGCTGGGATTACAGGTGTGAGCCACCATGCCAGGACCTATACTTACTACTAACTACTACACAATACAGCAATTCCATTGTCAGGTATGGATTCAACAGAAATGGTATGTCTACACAAAAACTTATACATGAGGCACAGAGATCCACCACCTTATCTCACCACTGCCCAAGACACAGACATGCCTTCTGTTTATAAGACCTATGAAATGTTTCTAAGAAAAAAAAAAGACTGTACAAAAAAGCTTATAGCAATTTTATTCATAACAGCCAAAAACTGGAAACCACTTAAATGTCCATCAACAGATTAATGGATAAATTGAATTGTATACACAAATGGACTATTACGCAGCAATTTTTTTATTATTATTACTGTACTTTAAGTTCTAGGGTACATGTGCACAACGTGCAGGTTTGTTACATATGTATACTTGTGCCATGTTGGTGTGCTGCACCCATCAACTCGTCAGCACCTATCAACTTGTCATTTACATCTATGCAGCAATTTAAAAAACTGCTGGGCGTGGTGGCTCATGCCCATAACTGCAGCACTTTGGGAGACCATAGCAGGAGGATCATTTGAGCCCAGAAGTTTGAGACCAACCTGGGAAAAAGAGCAAGACTCTGTCTCTATTAAAAACAAAAAAATTAGCCAGGCATGGTGGCATACACCATGAGTCCCGGATACTTGGGAAGTTGCAGTGAGCTACAATTGTGACACTTGCACTCTAGCCTGGGCAACAGAGGGAGACTCTGTCTCAAGAAAGAATAAAAAAAGAACAACTGATATAAACAACATGGATGAACCTCAAAAATATGATTCTAAACAAAAGAAGCCTTAAGCGAAAAAGAAAAAATAGCAAATGTAATATTTCATTTACATGTAATTTTAAAAGAAGTAAAATTAATCTACATTGACAAAAAGCAGATCCGTAGTTATGTGGAGCCAACAGTAGGACTGACAGCAAAGGGGCACAAGTAAACTTTTCAAGATGTTAGAAATGTTCTATATCTTGATTGTAGTACTGGTTACATGATGGTATATATTTGTCAAAACTCATTGAACTGTACACTTAAAATGGATGCAACATACTCTTTGTAAATGATACTTCAATAACGTTAACCCCATAAAAGAATAATTTTAAAATATAGGTGATATAACACATCAAGGCAATTCTATGGGGAAAATATACACATATAATATATATCACAGGGTAGATACAATATCCTTAAGCCGCATGGCTCAACAGAACTTTCTACAATGACGTAAATGCCCTACATTGGCACTATTCAATAGGATAGCTACTACTAGCCACATATGGCACTTGCAATGTAGTTAAAGTAACTGATGAACTTGATTTTTAATCTTATTTAATTTTGATTATTTAAAATTTAAAAAGCCAACACGAGTACAGGTTTCCACAATGGACAACATGGCCCTAAAAAATAGTGGGGGGAAAAAAAGATTTTTTTTTTTTTTTTGAGAGCCTGTCACCCAGGCTGGAGTGCAGTAGTGTGATCATAGCTCACTGCAGCCTCGAACTCATGGCTTCAGGATGCACCTCCTGCTTTCATCTTCCAAGTAGCTGGAACTATGAGGACTACAGGCATGTGCCACCACATCCAGCTTATTTGTAAATTTTTTGTAGAGACAGGGTCTCATTATGTTGCCCGGATTGGTCTCGAACTCCTAGTCTCAAGTGATCCTCCCACCTTGGCCTCCCAAAGTGCTGGGATTATAATCATGAGCAATCACACCTAGCCCCCCAACCCCCGGCTTTTTTTTTTTTTTTTTTTTTTTTCTTTTTTTTTTTAAGCAAACCGTCTTACTCTTTTTTTCCACTGGTAACAGCTAACTATAGAAATGAGGACTCACGAATGGGTTGATCACAGAGAACTACCTAGTTTGGGGAGAATATTTATGATACGGGTGGATAAAGAGACAGAGAAGAAATAAAAAACATGCTTAAAATGGTGTTTGCACAGAAGGATGAAAGAATGTGGCTGGGCACAGTGGCTCATGCCTATAATCCCAGCACTTTGAGAGGCCAAGGCAGGTGGATCACCTGAGGTCAGGAGTTCGAGACCAACCTGACCAACATGGTGAAACCCCCTTCTCTACTAAAAATACAAAAAAAAAAAAAAAAAAAAAAATTAGCTGGGCGTAGTGGCAGGTGCCTGTAATCCCAGCTACTTGGGAGGCTGATGCAGGAGAATCTCTTGAACTCGGGAGGTAGGGGTTGCAGTGAACCAAGATCACACCATTGCACTCTAGCCTGGGCAACAGAGTGAGACTCCATCTCAAAAAAAAAAAAAATGTAGCCAGTAAACTGTAGGAGCAACAAACCATGAGATTTAAAAATCTTTTTTGACTTTTTTGGACAACTTCATAGATATCACGATCACCCACGGTAACGACAGTAATTATTTCCTTAAGGCAGAAAATCATGTCCAATTCTCATTAAGGTCCATATCCTAGCCTATGTCAATTCCTATCTTCCAAAAAACAGTAAACATGTTAAACTATGATACACGGTATGGTATCTCAGACAGACCACTGATCTAAGAGTCAGGGACCTAAGGCTGTGGTTTAAACACTGCAACTAATTATATTGGTCAGTAACCTAATATGGCATTCTCTGGTCCCCAGTCGCCTTGTTGATTAAATGAGAGGTCCCCATTGACACTTAAATGCTAGGCCCTAACAACAGTAGTATAAAAAGGGTTATGCTAGGTTTAGGGTAGTATTCTGATGATAACAGCTTATTCTACAAATGTTATTCACTGAACTGTCTACCCAATTATGAGTACTTTAAAAGAATAAACCAAGAAATCAAATCACTATGTAAAAAATCAGGGAAAGCTCATCGATAAATATTCCAGTTTTCTCCACAGTAGTTTATTCATGGCCACCAATGGACTCATACATTAAAGAACCCCATATTGGCAAAGCACAATACTGCACTGTCACTTTCAGATAATCTTTAAATTTTAATGAGAAAAAATACACACAAATACACACCCCAAAGATAAAGAGTTATATGAAAAGCATCAACTTAGTTGCAGCTTGAGTTTGACTCAAAGGGATATATCTTTGTAATTTAGACCTTCTGAGCCATTATTAAGTTAGAAAGCATAATGGGAACTGTTCTATCCTGAAGTCCATCAAGGACACTGTAAGAAAAATGAAACAACGTTTAACATATGAAAAGGAAAGTATTTTTACCAATCTCTGTGAGAGAAAAACATACCCAAATGTATTACTTTGAGAGTACCTTCACCTTTATGATGAAGATAAGCCTTAATAAAACTGTAATTCCATTTTTCCCAGTCTGTTTTTTCCTATGACAGTATCTATGACAGAGGACATTCACTTGTTATCTAACTCCTCCTTTTCCTCTCCTACTCAAGAAAACATATTAAAACGCAGATGAGCGAGCTGACATTAATAAACGAATAATTTAAATTTGCACTAATTTATAAAAAAAGCTGACATTGGTAATAATAACTTGACATATATATCTCAAGAGGTTGAGACGTTAAGTTCAGAACAATTATTTTAATGAATCAAGAAACAGGAATACAACTTTCAATTAACTATCTAGTTCCTTGTCTTGTAATCCAAACACAAAGACTTCCTTAGATTTTAATAGACTAAAGATTAAATGTTAACCTTAAGATTCTGGCACATATATATATACACATGGTTATGTGTGCATGTATACACGTGTGTATGTGTACATATACATATATACATATATATGGGCTTTCCTTTTGCTTTAATTTCTAACAATTGTTTAAGAATTAGCTTGTTTTAACAATCACCTCACCTGGAAGCACAGTTTTTTTCTGGAATTATTTGTTATTAAAATATTCTGGATACTTTGGTTAATTTTCATTAGCTATTTAGAAATATCACAATAAGTTCCATTAAACCACTAGTAGTCAAAATACAGAATCAAGCTAAATAGTAAAGCAGAACATGGATTACACAGATTTAAGATGGCTATTTAAAACCTTGAAAATATACAGTTTGTGTTAAACTTTTTTTTTGTTTATTTTTTGTTTTTGGAGACAGGATCTCACTCTGTCACCTAGACTGGAATGCAGTGGCCAGATCACAGCTCACTGCAGCCTCGACCTCCCCGACGCAGGCGATCCTCTTGCCTCAGCTTTCCAAGTAGTTGGGACTACAGGGGTGTGCCACCATGCCCGGCTAATTTTTTATTTTTAGTAGAGACGAGGTTTTGCCTTTTGCTCAGACTGGTCTTGAACTCCCAGGCTCAAGTGATCCACCTGCTCTAGCCTCCCAAAGTGTTGGTATTAAAGGTGTGAGCCACAGCACACCTAACCCTGTGTCACACTTTTTATTCTGTCCCAACAAACTATATGTATTGAATAAGGCAAATTCTCATTACCCTAGAACAGTAGGTTTTCTTGATGATTAGGTGCCCTAGACCTAATTACTTAATTACACAAATAAAAGGTAACCAAACTGCTCTCTTCAAGATAAGGCAGGATAGTCTTACACCCATATTTCCCTTTCAAATAATTAGTTTCCAAGCTAATTTAACTGGCTTGTTTAATGAATTATCCTCTTACAAATTTGCCTTTCCGATCAACAGTGCAGTTTCCATTAGAATTTACAGTATTCTTTTGTTCCAAACTCTGGCACCTTTTACTTTTCCTCAGTTTTAGATAATCATCCAATAACATTCTTGCACTACTGTTCTGCCATGGTCCTGCAGCTGGAAAGCAACAATCAACACCTCCTTTACAACTCCATCTTCATTTTATCTAGTCCAGTGAAAAAGAGCTGCAACATTGAGCCAAACTGACAATATATTCTCATGTTGCTGCTCATAAAAAGAGCTGTCACTTACATGTACAATATTTTCCTTTGAAGTTGGTCATTAACAATTATTTCTACTTGAGAATATCTTTCTAAGTAAGTTATAGAACTGACACTCAGAATTATTACTTAAAATTGTCAACAAAATTTGATTGTTTAAATATTAATACATATTAATTATAGTAGTCATAAGATGGACTATTATACAGCCACTAAAAATAAGATTTTTCAAGTGACAATGAAAATGTACAATTAGAAGTCAGAAAAACAGGAGTCAGTACAATTCTAAATTTGTTAAAAATAAAAAATAGGGCCAGGCACAACAGTTCATGTGTAATCCCAGCATTTTGTCAGGCTGAGGTGGACAGGTCGCTTGAGCTCAGGAGTTCAAGACCAGCCTGGGCAACATAGCAAGACCTCATCTCTACAAAGAATATAAAAATTGGCCCAGCATGGTGGCACATCCTTGTAGTCTCAGATACTTGGGAGGCCGAGGTGGAAAATCACTTTTGAGCTCAGGAGGTCAAGGCTGCAGTGGAGCCATGATCTCACCACTGCATTCCACCCTGGGCAACAGAGTGAGATCCTGTCTCAATCAATAAACTAAATTAAATAAAAAATAAAAAATAGTAAAATTATACATAGTCTCACACACACACACACACACACACACACACACACACAGAGTATTAGAAGAAAAATCTCTAAAACATTTAACAATGATTAACCCTGGTTGGCTTCTTCACTTTTCATGCTTTTCTCTATAGATTCTAATCTTTCCACAGCAGACCTGCTTTTATAAACAAGAAAATAATAAATATTATTTATTTATGGTAAATGGTATTTTTCAAAAAAGAAGTAGAGCCTACAAAAAGAAAGTACAATTTATCCTTGCACAATATGTGATTGAATTGCACAGGTTCACTTACATATGGATTTGCTGCTGCCTCTGCCACCCGTGAGAAAGCAAGACCATCCCCTGCTTTTCTCCTCCTCCTCAGCCTGCTCAATGTGAAGATGATGAGAATGAAGACCTTTATGATGATCCACTCCACTTCATTAATGAATAGTAAATATATTTTCTCTTATGACTTTCTTAATAACATTTTCTTTTCTCTAGCTTACTATTATAAGAATATAGTATATAAAACCTATAATATACCAATATATGTTAATTGACTATGTTATCACTAAGGCTTCTAGTCAACAGTAAGCTATTAGTAGTTAAGTTTCGAGCGAGTCAAAAGTTATACATGGATTTCTGACTGCACAAGGGAGTCAGTCCCACACCCCCTGAATTACTTAAGTGTCAACTGTATACCTAAACACCCCAAAGAGTAACCAGGTTTCACTTATGGGTAAAAGTTAATACCTTCAAGACTTACTCTACCTAAACAGGTTTAGGAAGAGTAAACCTCTTTATCACTGTACTGGACTGGGTTGGCAGTCTAGTAAACAATACTATCAGGGTAATAAAATCTCTCACTGCCCTTGTACGGCTTCCATTAAGAAAATTTCTATTTAAGGAGGCTACCATCTAAGAGCAAGAATCAACAGAATTTTAACTGTTTTTCATTATATATGTAAAAATTAAAGACTACGTTTTGTTTTCCCAATGTAGAAATATCAGGAATGGGGTCAGGTACAGTGTGGCTCACACCCACAATCCCAGTACTTCAGGAGGCCAAGGCAGGAGGACTGCTGACACCAGGAGTTTGAGACCAAGCTGGGCAATACAGCAAGACCTCATCTCTGTGAAAAATTTAAACTTTAGTGGGGCATAGTGGTGCATGCCTGTGGTCCTAGCTATTTAGGAGGCTGAGGCAGGAGATCACTTGAGCCCAGGGGTTCAAGGTCTAATAAGCTATTATGCCACTGTACTCTAGACCAGTTGACAGAATGAGACCCAACCTCTAAAAAAAAAGAAGGAACAGAAATGACTCTACTTTACAAATATGACTATGTAAATGTGAAGAGAGAGATAATTAAAGTATAACATGAAAATTTAAATTATTATTTAACAAGTACAATTCTTAATAATAAATAAAGCTTATGTCAAAACACTTATGAGACTATGAATTATTTGAAGGTGTCATTAATCTTTATTTCCTCTAGAACTGTATCTGGAAGAAATATAGATAGTAGATAAACTATAAATGCCATTTGAATAAGTATCTGTGTAACTCCCTATAGCATACACAATAGTTTCATATTTATCTCATACATTTCACATAAAATATCTTATATATACATATGTATAGAGGGAGAGAAAAAAGAGAGAGCATGCAAGAGAGAGAGCAAGGGAGAGAGCAAAATCTGAAAGAAGGCATGTTTTAAAATATCTTTTGGGCTGGGCACGGTGGTTCATGCCTATAATCCAAGCACTTTGGGAGGCTGAGGTGGGAGGATCGCTTGAGGCCGGGGGTTCGAGACCAGCCTGGACAATATAGCAAGATTCAGTCTCTACAAAAAATAAAAGTAGTCGTTGAGTTTGGTGGCACACACCTGTAGTTCTAGCTACTTGAAAGGCTAAGGAGAGAAGATGGCCTGAGCCCAGGAGTTTGAGGCTGCATTGAGCCACAACTGAGTCACTGCACTCCAGCTTGGGTGACAGAGCAAGACCCTGTCTCTAAAAAAAAAAAAAACTAAATATATCTTGAATGTAATTCATAATTTGAGGTACTAATATTTTGGGGTAAAAACAAAGATAATAAGACTTTTTTTAGATTAACATATATTAAAAATACAACATGCAAGGAATCAGTACAAGGGACAAGTTAGTACGTTTATCAGAAAAGAAAAGAATAATCACTTTCTGCAATTACTTTTGACTGGGTCAAAAAACACCTCTGCCGCATTTATCTAGGCTTTATATGATACAAAATTTAAGAATCATAACCAACAAGCCACCAGTCTATTTATATATGTCACTTATTCATTGAACAATCAGTTGCTGAGCAGAAACAAGTGGCATAAAAAGACAACTATGATCAACAATAAGGAAATGAGCCCAATTAAAAAACGGGCAAAAATTAATAGACACCTCACCAAAGAGATATACAGATGGCAAAGGAGCATATTAAAAAATACTCAACATCATATGTCACTAGGAAATACTAAATTTAAACAATAAGATAACACAATACACCCACTAAAATGGTTAAAATCCAAAAACCTGATCATACCAAATGCTGGTGAGAATGTGGAGGAGAGAACTTTCATTTATTCCTTATGGAACTGTGAAATGGTACATATTAGTAGTCTGACAGTTTCTTACATGGCTCATCACAGTCTTATATGATCCAGGGATCATGCTCCTAGGCTCTTATCCAAATGAGTTGAACATATATCCAGACAAAAACCTGAACATAAATGTTTATAGCTGCTTTATTCATAACTGCCAAAAACTGGAAGTATCCAAGATGTCCTTCAAAAGGTGAATGAACAAAATGGTACATCCATACAATGGAATATTACTCAGCAATAAAAAGAAATAAATGATTAAGTCATCAAAAATACATGGATGAACCTTAAGTGCATACTGATAAGTTAAAAAATCAGTTTGAAAAGGTTACGTACTGGTATGATTCAAATTAAGAGACATTCTGGAAAAGGTAAAACTACAGAAACAGGAAAAAGATCACTGGTTGCCCACAGTTCAGGGGAAGATGGGTAAGGAATGAATGGGTAGAGCACAGGGGATTTCTAGGGTAGTGAAATTATTCTGTATGATACTCTAATGGTGGATACATGACATGCATCTGTCAATTTCACGGACCTGTACAACAGTAAGAATGAACCCTAACAAACCTATGAACTTCAGTTAATAATAATGTATCAATATTGGTTCATCAATTATAATAAATGTACTATATTAATGCAAGATGTTAATAACAGAGGAAACTGTAAGCTGGAGACAGAGGGTATATGAGAATATAATGTACCATCTGCTCAACTTTCATTAAAATAGTCCTTTAAAAAATTTTTAAGTATGGTTTTTTGGGGGGAAGGTAATTTTTGTTAGTGTCATTATTATTATTATTTTAGAGACAGGATCTCACTCTCTTCCCCAAGCTGGAGTGCAATGGAACAATCATAGCACTCACTGCAGCCTCCAACTCAGGCTCAAACAATCCTCCCACCCCAGCCTTCCAAGTAGCTAGGACTACAGGCGCATGCCACCATGCTCATCTAATTCTTTTATTTTTTTTGTAGAGATGGGGGTCTCACTATGTTGCCCCAGACTGGTCTTGAATTCCTGGCCTCAAAGCGACCCTCCTGCCTCTCAATTTCCCAGAGTGCTGGGATTACAGGCATGAGCTACTATCATCATTAAAGCATACGATGCTGAAAAGAGGCCACAGAGTAAATAGTTAAGGGAAAGGTTTAGAAAGGCTTTTGTATGCTGTGCTAAAAACCTTACCTATACTGTATCTTCTGGGCTATGGGAAGTCATTAAACGTTTTGAGTGATGTAAGATCTGTTTGGGAAAAAATGACTCTTGGTAATGATACTAGGATTCAGAGTGTGAGGGTAGTTGTTGTTGTCGTTTATGGACAGGGTCTCACAATATTGTCCAGGCTAGAGTGCAGTGGCTATTCACAAGTGCAATCATAGGGCACTACAGCCTTAAACTCCTGGACTCAAGTGATCCTCCTGCCTCAGCCTCTGGAGTAGCAACAGTGAGATGTAAAGTAAAAACTCCAGGAAACCAATTAGAAGGTTATTGCCATGATAACAGCAATGGTGAATTTTTACTGTGTACTTTTTATGTACCAGGCACTTTACTTCATTTTATCTCATTTAAACCTTAATAGGTCCTGTTACTACTACTGCATAATAAATGAGAAATTAGGGCACAGAGTGATTAACCATCTCAATGTTATGTGAGCAAAGATTGGAAGATAAGAAGCATGACCCTGTAACGAACTGCAAATAGTTCAGAATTACAGTGGTTTGCCTATTAAAGTTTCAGTGACAAGTGATGAAACTGAAGGCTACATATAGCCAGACAGGGAAAGACCTTCTATATTATAGTAACAGGGATTCCTTTTTTATATATAAGCTACAAATCCCATGAGTTTCTCCCATTTATATTTTTCCCTCCTATGAAATACTGTTTATTGACTCATTTAAAATCATTTTATGTACCAGGTAAGTGTTAGGTTCTGGTTATACAACAATAGCCTAAGCAGTTCTAATCCATATCATCACGGACCTAAGAGTCAGAATCCATGTGCTCTCTTAAAGTTTAACAGACTAAACCACCTGAGTCTAGTCAATAAGTACATTCCAGTACACCACTTACGATTTGAGAATACTCATTCACTTACTTATTGCTTCCACAATATTTAATAAGACTCTACTATGTACCAAGCACTATTTTCAGTGATAGAAATACAACAAAGCACAAAACAAAGCTCACTAACTTCATGGTATTAATCTTTTGGTTGGAGGGCAGAGAAGACAAAAAATATAAATGATATAAATTCTAATAGTGATAAATACTGTTAAAAAATTAGGTAAGAGAACAGAGTGTTAGCATGACAGTTAGGTATGCAAGTTTAGAGAAAAATGTTTTAGGCTTTGGGGAAACGAAGTATATATATATATATATATATATGCACAACTGTAGTTTGAAAATGCATATGTTCCCATTAATCAAAAACTCTTTTAGGTGGAGTAGGGATTCTATGTCATATGTCCTTTCATTCATTCAGCAAGCATTTGCTTGCCTAATCTACTTTATACATGTCACAATAAGAAAGCAATCATTAGAAGGAAAATGGAAAGTTTTAATCAGTCTTAAAACCTAAATATAAACGAAGAAAAACATTACAGGAAGAATGCTCTATTTCTCCATCTCTCCATTCCCCTCCCTCTCCCTCTTACATACACACGACAATCAGAAGAGCATCTGACCATTCATTCATGATATCCAGATTTGTGCTTGTTGGTCTTTAACAGGTTTCTCAAGATGTCCCCACATTCAAACACTCTGTGTGGCATCTATCCTGATCTTCAACTCAGAAAATATACTCATTATTCCTTGTAATTAGGACTCTGCACAGTTGCATACAGAAGAGCGTCTCGGCAGGGAACAGTGCAGTTTCACAAAGGGGCCGATAAAATACATAATTTTGGCTTTGGTAATTGCCCTTGAAGATTAAAATAAGAGGAGGAAAATAAGAGCCAAAGAAACAAAAGATTTGCCCGTGATTTGATAGCTAGTTTCGTCACATATTATGTTGCTCATCCCACAAAATGTGAGAATCCCAGAAAGCGCCTCGTTTAAATTTAGACCGTATTTTTAGCAGGGTCCCTTTAACAGAGATTGCGGGAACCTGGGAAGGAACTGAACTGGGCTGACCAAACCGGTCGAAATGAGCACAGGGATTAGATCAGAGCACAGAAATTCTGGCTAGCAATCTGAGAAAGCGGCCAAAGCCAGCCCAGAGAAAAGGGAGGTTTCCTGGGCCAAAAGCTTTCTGACAGGAGACACAATAGGATGGTACCTCTGGGTCTTACCTTCACTGAGGTTTCTACCCGACAGGTTTAACTGGCCGCTCTTCCTCGCTGCCTTCAATAGCCCTTGGGGTACCGAGGTACCGCAGTCTCTTCCAGCGGCTTTGAAACCAGCGCGGGGATCCTGCCCCGCTATCCGCTTCAGGCGCGACATATTCAAAGTCCTAAGTCCGGAAGCCGCAGCCCCGCCCGTGACGCTTAAAGGTGGCGCCGCTGGGATGCCACGCCCCTTTGGTGAGCGCGCGCTCTGTGCGCCTGGCTCGCGGACTCGCTCTGGGCCTTCACTCTCTGAGGCGCAGTCCAGATGTCGTCAGCACCAGCGCCTGGGTCGGCGGACAGAGGAGCCCTTTCCGTTGCCGGTGCCGGCCTAGCGTCCTGGAATTACGTCGCTCAAGTAAGTGCGTTTGACGGGCTTAAGAGGGGTTTTTCGGTTTATTGTTTAAACTGTTACTGCGACTCCACCCTTCTCCTCCGTGCTTCCACCGTGGCGAGGGTGTCGGGAAAGATAACCCTCTCTTCTCCCCTCTCCTAGTCTGAACGTGGGCCTGGAGTGAAAACTTGAGATCTGGGCGCGGTCGGCAGCCTTTCTGGCCCCCAGCCTGTGTTTGTCGCTTGTGGTGGTGGCGCCAGACCTCCGGCGTACGGAGTAAAACAAATTTTCTGTTCTTAGGGCCTGTACTCTGACACCATTCTCGTTGTATTGAGGGTATATAGCCCACCCAGCAAAGGAGGTAATGTGAAGTGGAAGAACTGGCAACATAGAAGACAAAAACAAAAATCCTTAAAATGTAGTAAATGTTCTCTGTATCAGTTAGTTTAGGGAGACAGGTAGTGGTACAAGCTTTAGTGAAGCTCAGACAACTTGGATTTTTGAGCCCCCAAAAAACAAGTTCAAATCTCAGCTGCTTCTTTACTTTAGAAACTGTTAACTTGAGGCAGTTTACTCAACCGCTTTTAAAGCTCATTCCTCTTTTTCATTACTTTGGGGATAATTCCTACCGCATAAGGTTTTGGAAATAAGTGAAGATAAAAACTTGAATCTTGAGCTCTTGGTAAGTCCGGAATAATAGCAAATGAAAATTTTGTTCAATAAGTCGGTGTTTCCGAGGAAATTAAAGTTTTCATCTGAAATGTACAACTTATTGATTCATTCAACAAGTAATTATTAAGTTTCATCCTTCGTAGTATGTACTATCCTGGGTGCTAGACTTTTCTTTTTTTTTTTTTTTTGAGACGGAATCTCGCTCTGTCACCCGGGCTGGAGTACAGTGGCCGGATCTCAGCTCACTGCAAGCTCCGCCTCCCGGGTTCACGCCATTCTCCTGCCTCAGCCTCCCGAGTAGCTGGGACTACAGGCGCCGGCCACCTCGCCCAGCTAGGTTTTGGAATTTTTAGTAGAGACGGGGTTTCACCGTGTTCGCCGGGATGGTCTCGATCTCCTGACCTCGTGATCCGCCCGTCTCGGCCTCCCAAAGTGCTGGGATTACAGGCTTGAGCCACCGCGCCAGGCCTAGACTTTTCTTTTGCCTGAAATGATTTTGTTTTAAAAGCGTATGCCAGGGAATAACCATTCTAACCCCCATAAAGTCTACTGAGGATTGGTAGAATAGTTGAAAGCTAGCATGAAGTCCCTTTGACAAATTCTTCATCACGCACTTTTACCTGAGTCCAGGTTATTGCTACCTGTAAAATTCGGTTTTTAACTCTACCCTTTTTGTTCTTAGTTCTGTAGAGTCTTTTACAGTAATATCGAACAAGAGAAAGTTACCAATAGTTGTTACCCTGCAAAAAAAGCAAAGAGTGTTTTTTGTGTTGATTTTTTTTTTTTTTTTTTGGAGAAAAAGTCTCGTTCTATCGCCTAAGCTGAATTGCAGTGGCGTGATCCCGGCTCACCGCAACTTCCGCCTCCCAAGTTCAAGTGATTCTCCTGCCGCATTCTCTCCAGCAGCAGGGATTATAACCGCGCACCACCACGCATGGCTGCTAATTTTTGTATTTTTTAGTAGAAGCGGAGTTTCGCCATGTTGGTCAGGCTGGTCTCGAACTCCCGGCCTCAAGTGATCCGCCCAGTTCGGCCTCCCGAAGTGCTGGGATTACAGGTGTCAGCCACTGTACCCAGCCTGAATTTTAAAGGAAAACGACCATAGCAGCTTTTGCAAGGTTATTAATGAGGTCCCTGGTCAACTTGCCTTCACAGTAATGGTAATAGCTGCCTTACTGGGCCCATACCAAGCTCAGTGCTAATAATACCTCTATTTGCTATTTCTTATTTAACACAGTGACTAATTTTGCAGATGAGGAAATTGAGGCTAAAAGGGGTAAAGAAACTTACCGAAGCTCACAAGTTTCTCTGAATAGCACAACCAGGAATTTTAACCTAGATCTGTTTCCAAAACCTTTTTAATCACCATGACTTGCCTAGTGGCTGTTCGTAATTCCCAACTTGCTTTTTTTTTTTTTTAATCCTGTAGTCATAGTAAGAGACATTTCAGTTGTTTTTAAGAAGATTCATTTATTAAAGAACCACCTTTTTCTCTTTTGTAGGAAGTAACAACCTACCTTTGGGGAAGTAACAACCCACCTTTGGAGAATTGAATTGCTCGAGTACAAAATTTTACAGTCACCACGCCTCCCCCTACAATAGATTCTTCTTTGGTTCTTTTTTTTTTTTTAAGAGACCAGGTCTCACTCTGTCTGTCACCCATGATGAAGTACCATGGTGTGATCACAGCTCACTGCAACCTCGAAATCCTGGGCTCAAGCGGTCCTCCCACTTCAGCTTCCTGAGTAGCCATCACACCACCATGCCCAGCTAATGGTTTTTTTTTTTGTAGAAATGAGTGTGTGTTGCCAAGGTTGGTCTTGAACTCCTGGCTTCAAGCTATCCTTCCATCTAGGGCCTTCCAGAGCACTGGGACTATAGGCATGAGCTGCCTCAAGCAATCCTTCCATCTAGGGCCTTCCAAAGCACTGGGATTATAGGCATGAGCCACCACACCCTGCCTAGTTCAATTTATTAAAAAATAACAGCAAGGTATAATTTTTTTATTTGTTGTTCTTGAAGTTAAATATTTCATTATTGACATTTAATGATACTGTATTAAAACATTGTTTCATCTAGTATAAGGAAAGTATATTCTGTTAAATGGCAAAGAGTAATTCTGAAAAAAAATCCTGGTGGCCATATGCTTGTGGTATACTCTAATAGATATAAACTGACATATGTAAGAATGTACTAGTTACTGTAATACAATGTGTGGTGTGTGCGTGTGTGTGTGAGAGAGAGAAAGAGATGGAGTCTCGCTCTGTCACCCAGACTGGAGTGAATGGCTCAATCTTGGTCACTGCAACCTCCACCTCTCAGCTTCAAGTGATTTCTCGTGCCTCAGCCTCCCAAGAAGCTGGTATTACAGGTATGTGCCATCACACCTGGCTAATATTTGTGTATTTTTTTAGTAGAGGCAGGGTTTCACCATGTTGGCCAGACTGGTCTCAAACTCCTGGCCTCATGTGATCCACCTGCCTCGCCCTCCCAAATTGCTGGAATTACAGGTGTGAGCCACCTCACCCAGCCTGCTGTATTGTATTTATGTAGTAAGTGCAGATTGAGCAAGTTACAGTGAAAATTATTACCTCATGCAATAGAGAAAATAACATGTTTTGTCTCAAATTGACGGAAACTGAAAGCTAATCAACTTCAATTGAGCTTCTTTATGAAAAAGTAGTTATAAATACTTATATGGGAATTAACTCCATTTCAATTATTTTGAGGAGAATACATTGAAAGCAAAAATTCTAACTCTTTTCCAACACTGGCATTTAAGTCAAAGTATTTGCTTTTTTAGAAAAATTGACTTTATATACATTACCAAAATAATATGAAATGAATGTCTCCTGTATCAAGGCTGCAGACTACTGCACAGCTACCTTTTGTAATGGAATTGTCTAGCTAGTATTTATTATATTCATTTTATTTATGTGATGAAAGCCTTCCCTCTTCAAACTTCTTTGCTAAATGCAAAAAGAAAGTGAAGAAACCAAATTTATGTTAAACCTAAAAATCACATTGGCCAAAGGGTACTGTTTTGTTTCGTAACAGAAAGTAAGACTGTTATCAAAGTATAGCGCAGCTTGTCTCTACCATTAAAATTTATAAAGACATAGATAAAAAGTACAATTGATGGGATGAATTATTGAAGTCTGAAATTATAGTAAAAGTAAATTAATTTGTGCAGATTTGCAAGCACATTTGTTTATAAAATGGAATCAAGTAAGAGCAAAGTGTATTTGTTTAGCAGACATTCTAGAAAGTTTCTTTTTGTGTAAAGTAACAAATGTAGCCTATTTCAAATTGTATTATGTTTATCTTTCAGAATATTGCCTTATCTGTGGGGGCTGCTCTCTTATGGTAAAAGTTATCTATTGAGAGAACATTTTAGCTTTCTTTAAAAATTTAGACTTGCAATTTCACATTTGTTTTCCCTTCAGACCTATCATTGCCAACTTTAAAAGTAGTTAGGAAAGGACATTCTTTTTTGTTTGTTTTGCCTTTTGTTCTGAGACAGAGTCTCACTCTGTTGCCCAGGCTTACTGCAGGTTTGACCTCCCTGGCTCAAGGGATCCTCGCACCTCAGCCTCACAACTAGCTGGGACTACAGGCACCTCACTTTTTTTTTTTTTTTTTCTTGATAGAGATGAACTTTTGCCATATTGCCCAGGCTGTTCTCAAACTCCTGGGTTCAAGCAGCCCACCTGCCTTGGCCTCCCAAAGTGTTGGAATTACAGGCATGAGCCACGATGCCTGGCCAAGAAGACATTCTTTTCTTTTCAGTGAAGGCAGTACATATTTTGCATTTTATTGATAGTTTCAAATGTGGCTTTGAAATTTGTATTATGTTGTTATTAGAGTCGTATATGGTCATTTTTTCTAATGGAGAAAGTGCATTGTCTTTGGAATAATGCATTTGTATATTCTTTGTTTTCTCTGCTTCTCTTATATACTTTTGAATCATGAAACAGCTTGCTCTAGGAGATTTAATATTTGATTCTAATATTTTCTGTCCCCCCCCGCCCTTTTTTTTTTTCCCAAGATAGAGTTTCACTTTGTCACCCAGGCTGGAGTGCAGAGCTTACTGCAGCCTCAAACTCATGGGTTCAGGTGATCCTCCTGCCTCAACCTCCACCCCATGCCCCCCAGTAGCTGCGACTGTAGGCTCATGCCACCACGTCCAGCTAATTGTTTAATGTTTTATAGAGACAGGATCTCCCCATATTGCCCAGACTGGTCTCAACTCCCAGGCTCAAGCAATCCTCCCACCTCAACCTTCCAAAGTGCTGGGATTGGCCAGGTACGGTGGCTCATGCCTGTAATTCCAGCACTTTGGGAGGCGAAAGCAGGCAGATCCCATGAGTTCAGGAGTTCGAGACCAGCCTGGGCAACATCTTGAAACTCTGTCTCTACAAAAAATACAAAAATTAACTGGGCGTGGTGTGGCATGCACTTGTGATCCCAGCTACTCGGGAGGCTGAAGTAAGAGGATGGCTTGACCCCAAAAGGTAGAGGTTGCAGTGAGCTAAAATTGCTCCACTGTACTCCAGCCTGGGCAACAGAGCGAGACCCTGAGGGGCTGAAATTACAGGTATGAGCCACCACACCCAGCTCTCTCTATTTTCAACACAAAAAAATTTTAATCCCCAGATTTAGGAAAAATTTTTTTTCCTCTTATATGAGGGCTTTTTTTAAATGTTAGTTTTATTTACCTGAACATGGAAGAATTAGTAAAAAAAAAATTATCAAAAATGCTTTTAATTTGGGGGTTTTCCAGTTTATTTCATTATATTATAAAAAAAACTGAAACAAAGGTGGTGGTAAACCAATCCTGCTTATGTCATTTTCAAAAAAGCACTATAATACTGAGATGTGTTTATTGGTTGTTTTTAAATCAGCTGGAAGTGTTTCCTATTATTCACAGTGATATTACTCCTAACCTTTAAAAGCTAGTGCAGTATTCTTGCTCTGTTTTCCAAGATTAATGTGTTCTCTGACTTAAAGTCTCAGATTTTGTATTAATTGTATGGATTTTATGTTTTTTTTGTTTTGTTTTTTTTTTTTGGCTTTAAACTAGTAAAGTAATACACAAGTAAAGTTAGGGCACCAAACACTATCTTTATGTTAACACATACACTACTGAGTAAGTCTGTTTTAAAAACAATTTCAATGAAAATCCACTATTTTAAAATTTTACTTTTTATCCACCCCCTCCCCACCCACAATTTTGTTCAGTTGGATTCTGCTTGCAATTTCATTTACTTTAAAAAGGGAGATACAGTAAATGTTTATAATTGGCAAATACAGTTTATATAGCAAAGCTTGCCTACAGTTTTAATAAGATACAATATGGTCTCTGAGACTTTATCCTTAAGCATCAACTTAAGGAGAAAAATCTGAATAATTTGGTAGTTTGTTAACAATCACAATCAATAGATTGTTAATTTAAAATTTGATACTTAGATTTCTAGACCACATATTTATACTCACAATTTGGTAAGTGCTAGTTTAGCTTTCAGAATACCTTCAAGTCTGCTCACAATTTTTTTTTCTACTTGAGGTTGTTTTTTTTCCATCGTTTGCAATATCACAGTTACATATACTTAAATATTTTAAAGGTATGCATCATTGGAGTGTTGAAATACTAGTGGACATTTAAATACTTGGTACCTATGATGCAAATCTGTGAACCCAGCCATCATCATTCTAGAGGTACATGTTTTTCACTCAACACTAAATTTATCAGCCATCAATACAACTTTATGGCCATCTTAGAGGTGCTGACATTTTTGCTTTTCTTTTTAACTCATTTCCTAGAAATACTACATCTCTACCATCTCATCCCTCCCCCAAAATAATTACTTAATCAATATCTCCAAGTGCTTTAGACTTCAGCCTGAGCTAATTGTGGCTTGAAACTAACAACAGTTTATTGTTTCAAGTGCCTGGGGTGGCAACTGGGGGAAAGAAACATGGCCCTTAAAAGCTGCTTACTGTACTTTATTTTTAGGAACTAAAATTGTTTAATTTTAGTAAAATTGTGAGTAGTATTTTACTTTTTAAAAATTTATGCTTTGGTTATTTGATAGTTTTTTTGTTCTGACCCATGTCACGGCACTTTTAATTAATTAATATTTATTTATTTATTTATTTTTGAGATGGAGTCTCACTCTGTCACCAAGGCTGGAGTGCAGTGATGAGATCTTGACTCACTGCAACCTCCACCTCCTGGGTTCAAGCGATTCTCCTCCCTCAGCCTCCCAAGTAGCTGGGATTATAGGCACACACCACCACACCCAGCTAATTTTTGTATTTTTAGTAGAGTAATTTTGTATTTTTGGGGTTTTGCCATGTTGGCCAGGCTGGTCTCGAATTCCTGATCTCAGATAATCCACCCACCTTGGCCTCCAAAAGTGTTGGAATTACAGGTGTGAGCCATTATGCCTGATTTTAATTTAATATTAATCAAAGATAGGTGCCAATTGTTTTGTGTCTTTTTATATTGGTGTCATGTTTGCATTGCAGTAGCCTATTTAAAAAGACGGGGCATCTAATAATGGTATAATTCTTATCTTTACTATAACTTAACTGTTTATAGGGTATGTTCTTATCAATTTAATTTTGACAATAATGCTGTAAAGTAAGACAAGTATTACTGTTGTTAGTCATCAATTGAAAAGATGAGGAAAGCCAAGTGTGGTGGCTCATGCCTGTAATCCCAGCACTTTGGGATGCCCCGGTGGGAGTTCAAGGCCAGCCTGGGCAACATAGGGAGACCCTGTCTGAACAAAAGTTTAAAATATTAGCTGGGTGTGGTGGCATGAGCCTATAGTCCCAGCTACTGGAGGGGTGAGGGTAAGGGGCTGAGGCAGGAGAATCGCTTGAACCCATGAGTTTGAGGCTGCTGTGAGCTCTGCACTTCAGCCTAGGTGACAGAACAAGACCCTGTCTCAAAAAAAAAAAAATTAAAAAGAAAAGATGAGGAAATTGGAGAGTTGGAAACTGACTTTCCTATAATGACATGTAACATTTGTTGGGTGCCTATGTGTTGGGCACTCTGCTGAGTGCTTTGTATTCATATTTTTAATCTTAGAACTTCAAATGGCATCATTATCCCCATTTTTCACGTAAAGGACACATTAGCTCATGTGGCTAATTAGAGGAAGTATTTATTACAGTAGATGAGAACACACACAGGGGAGTAGAATTAGGGAGTAGAATAGAAGCCGCTTATGTTTTTTACAGTCATATAGTTTGAGTATTTAGCATTAAACTTATTGCTTTATAATTTTTAACATGCCACAAAAAAACCTATTTTAAAATGTGAAATCTAAACAAGAAACTGTTCTCACTATGTAAACTAACTCTCCTGAGTTACATCTTTCATGTGAGTTTAAATTTTTCTGGATTTATTATGAGAAGACATAGTAGGAGACACTACAACATAGTGGAAATACAGGCTTTGGCGTGAGATGTAGTACCTGGTTTGGTTGTTTTAATCCCTGCTCTACTATTACCTGCTTTATATGTTAGACAAGTTGCTTAACTTTTCTAAGCCTTAGTTTCTTTATTTGTAGAATAGTCATTATAATAGTAATTTATTCTAAGCATTTGTATTAGTAGTCTCACTTATTATCCTCATAACAACCCCAATGAGGTGGGCATTATTATTACCCTCTTAGTTTAAATAAGGAAATTGAAGCACCAAATAATGAGCTGAAGTTCACACAATTATCTTAATTGGCAGAGCCCCTTCAGGTTGACTCTAGGGCCTGCATTATTAATCACTCCAGCACCTTTTAAGTGTTATGAGGATTGAAGGTCGTTTTAAAAGCATTCAGTTAATGTAATTCAGCCTTATTAATGAAATGTACTGATTTGAGTACACTTTCATTTTTTTTCCAGTTTTAAGTAAGTCTTTAAAAATAATTTTCCTCCATGAAGAGAAAGTTAATTTTACTGCAAGGGGGAAAAAAACCATAAAAGGTCAAATGGTGCATGTGTTTAATTCCTTGATTACGAAAAGCTAATATTAAAATGCATGAAACTATTAGAAGTAAAGATACATATAACTCTACTGGATATTTTCTTGCATTGAAATTTTTTTTATTTTTTAAGATTGTGAAGCATTCCTTCCAATCGCTTTTTGTCAGTTAAGACTCCAAAAGAATATTTTATAACATAGAAGATAGTATTAAGTAATCAGTGTCTGGAGCTTCCCCAGCCAAATGTTTCTTTTGAGCTGATTAAATAAAAAAGCCAAGCAAATCTGTACAAATAAACTGATTCTGATTTTCCAAGCAATACATGTGCACTATAGCTGAGAATACTGTGCATACGATGCAAGCAACAGTACCTTAATTCTCTGACTACTACTTTTTCCCTCTATGTTAATCATAAAACAAAGCTGTGAAAAATGGTCACAGATAGATTTTTACCTATAATTTTAGGGTGCTCACAGACCCTGCTCTGTCAATTTAAAAACATACATACAAAATCCTTGCTATTGGAAGACAATATATGTTAAACGATATGAAAGAAGTATTTGAAAATAAACATAGGTAAACTTTTTTCTGTCCTGGTATGTGTGTCCATGTGTTCTTTTGTCTGTCAGTCAGTCCCCTAGTGCTAACTCATCCTTATCCTCTCCCCTTCAATTAGATGAAGAAGAAATGGGAGCATGGGATTTACAATTTGATTTTTAAATACATCTGCAGATTTTTTTTTTTTTTTTTTTTTTTTGAGGCAGAGTCTTGCCCTGTTGCCTAGGCTGGAATGCAATGGCACAATCTCAGCTTACTGCAGCCTCTGCCTCCTGGGTTCAAGCGATTCTCCTGCCTCAGCCTCCAAATAGCTGAGACTACAGTTGCACACCACCATGCCCAGCTAATTTTTGTATTTTTAGTAGAGGCAGGGTTTTGTCATTTTGGCCATGCTAGTCACTCCTGGCCTGAAGTGATCCGCTCACCTTGGGCTCCCAAAGTGCTGGGATTATAGGCATGAGCCACTGTTCCTGGCCTGCAGATAAGTTTTTTAAAACTTATCTGGATTTGTAACCAGCAATTTATTTCCTAGGTTTTTCTTATTGCTCTCTATAGCCAAAGGGAAAAAAAAAAATTATAGCCAAATACTTTGAGAATTTGCTCAACCAAATTTCCCTCTAAATGAAACAAATACATTACCATCTTCATTCACAAAGCCTTTACTGCAGGCATTCCCTTAATATACTTTAGTGATAAGCCATCTGCCTTACAAGAGTTGAGCAGATTGTATGAGGCATTTGTAAAGTTTCTAGCACATAGGTGATGGTAGATTTTTGTTTAATGCTGGACTTGTTCCAGTATAATATTGTTAGGTATCGGAAACCCAAAGACTGATAAATTGACTTTTCTAGCCTCAAAAAATGTATTTGCTTGGGGTAGAGGGAAGAGCTGTTTAACAACTAATTTCGTAAAAGTCCTGTTGCTTGTGGCGATTTGCAAAATTGTGTTAATTGGAAGGACTCCACCGTCTTTTCCATTAGTGTGAACAAAAGTGGCTAACAAAAAGTGGTTTGATTTATCCAACTGGAAACAAGGTGTCCAGTGGGTAGAGGGATTATGCATACCTGTGTCTGCTGTTTTTTTTTTTTTTTCTTTTGAGACGGAATTTCGCTCTTGTTGCCCCAGGCTGGAGTGCAGTGGCACAATCTTAGGTCACCACAACCTCCACCTCCTGGGTTCAAGCAGTTCTCCCTCCTCAGCCTCCCAAGTAGCTGGGATTACAGGCATGCGCCACGACGCCTGGCTGATTTTGTATTTTTAGTAGAGACGGGGTTTCTCCATGTTGGTCAGTCTCATCTCAAACTCAACCTCGGCCTCCCAAAGTGATGGGATTACAGGCGTGAGCCACCGCGCGTGGCCTGTCTGCTCTCTTTTATATGAAAGACCTTCTATCTAAATACAAAGATCTTTTTAGAAGCTTGAGATGGGAAAGAACTAAAGCTTGTTCATTACGACTAAGAGGATTAGTATTGTTTTAAGGATGTGTACAAAGACTCATTGTCTAATATTGTTTGACATGTTTTCCTGCCAGTATCAAGCACCAGTTAATTTTTTTTTTTTTTCAGTGTGGCAGTAGTGGTTCCCTACCTGTCCTACCTGTGAATCTTCAAAGTATTTTGGGGAACCTGTAAGTTATTTCCTGTGTTTCAAAAGCCTATCAGAAATCATGCACTTTTCCATAATGTAACTTTATAGGCCAAATGATAGGTTATTTAACTTTTTTTTTCTTTTGAGATAGGGTCTCACTCTGTCACCCAGACTGGAGTACAGTGTCACGATCTCAGCTTACTGCATCTTTGACCTCCCAGGCTCAGGTGATCCTCCACTTCAGCCTCCCAAGTAATTGGGACCACAGGTGCACACCACTACACCCAGCTACCTTTTTTGTATTTTTTGTAGAGATGGGGTTTCTCTGCGTTCCCAGGCTGGTCTCAAACAACTGGGCTCAAGCAATCCACCCACCTCTGCCTCCCAAAGTGCTGGGATTACAGGCATGAGCCACCATACCCAGCTGCATTAACTCATAATAAAATTGAGGATAATAATCATTTATATATAACTAGAAGCTTTCCCTTACTTACATCCAAAGATGAGCTAATTGAACCTTCTCTGTGCATACTTCCTTCACTTCGCTTTCCACATGACAAGATTTCTAAGTCTGTCTCTGAAATATAAACTGGAAAGCATTCACTTCACAAAAAGTGGTCTTCTTTTCTTGAAAGCTTCAAACTTGTTTGTATCCTTAGGGTCTTTCTAATTTGTTATTTCCTCTGTCTGGAATACTCTTCCTCCAGAAAATCAAATGGCTTGTTTCTTCCTTTTAGTAAGGTCTCAGCAGATAACACTTTTTCCGCCATCCCCTGTCCTATTTCATGTCATCACAACACATCACTCCTTTCATCTTTGTGGGGTTTTTTTTTTGTGGTTTTTGTTCGTTTGTTTCTGGTTTTTTTTTTCTTTTTGGAGATGGAGTTTTGCTCTTGTTGCCCAGGCTGGAGTGCACTGGCACGATCTCAGTCAGCTCACTGCAACCTCTGCCTCCCAGGTTCAAGCGATTCTCCTGCCTCAGCCTCCCAAGTAGCTGGGATTACAGGCATGCACCACCATGCCCCACTAATTTTGTATTTTTAGTAGAGACAGGGTTTCTCCATGTTGATCAAGTTGGTCTCAAACTCCTGACTTCAGGTGATCCTCCTGCCTCGGCCTGCCAAAGTGCTTGGATTACAGGCGTGAGCCACCGCACCTGGCTGTGTTTTTATATTGAAAGTTTGCCATGCTAGACCTGAAGTTTTATGATATCAGGGACATTCACTTCCTTCTCCCTGCTCTATTTCCAGCAGCTAGGAAAATCCTTGGAATAGAGTTAGGTACATAATATTTGAAGAAATTGTGAGTTTTTTGACTGCCTCTTAATGATGTTGTAGATACAGTGAATAAAACAGGCATGAATCCTGTCTCCAGATTCTATATTTTCTATAGTCCTGTTTAATTGTGAGCCTAAATAAATCTGAAGTGATTTAAAACTGTCATAAATTGGTTATATTTATTTGCTTTAATGTATTTGTCATTTGTCTTTAGGTATATGTCTTATTCCTATGTAAAACAGACATTAATGTAATTATGTAATCTATTAGACCTACAAGAATCTTCAAAATTATGATTCAGCTCTTCATTTGACTGACAAACTGACATAGATTTTTAGAAATTAAGTCAAATTTCCTCAAATCACATGCTTAAAGACAGAGCTGGTTGTTTTTTGTTTGCTTGTTTGTTGTTTTGTGTGTGTGTGTGTGTGTGTGTGTGTGTGTGTGTGTGTGTGTGTGTTTTTGAGACAGAGTCACGCTCTGTCGCCCAGGCTGGAGTGCAGTGGCGCAATCTCGGCTCTCTGCAAGCTCTGCCTCCTGGGTTCACGCCATTCTCCTGCCTCAGCCTCCCAAGTAACTGGGACTACAGGCACCTGCCACCACACCCAACTAATTTTGTTTTTGTATTTTTAGTAGAGATGGGGTTTCACTGTGTTGGCCAGGCTGATCTCGAACTCCTGACCTCAAGACATCAGCCAGCCTGGGGCTCTCAAAGTGCTGGGATTACAGGTGTGAGCCATCGCACCTGGCCAGCAGGGCTGGTATTTTAAGTCAGCCTTCTAACTTTAAATTCAGTAATTTTTTTTTTTTATTTTGGTAGCTGCTAAATGATTTGAAAATAAAATATTTTAAAATCCTCTTCATTTGAATAAACTTTTTGCCACCTAGTTTCTCTGTAGCAAAGTGTCATCTATTTTTTCAGTAAGTTACTGTACATAAATTGGCTTCTGGTGGTTTAAAGGATTTTATTACAACTACCTTTTTCTGTGGTTTGAATTTGTAATTTTAATTATGAAATGTGTCAAACATACAGAAAAATGTAGAGTCATATAAAAGATTTATGTGTACCCATCACAGAGAATAAATAAGTGTTAACATTTAAGGAAAAAAAGAAAAAGGCATGAACCCTGACCTTCTGTTATTTGTCCTTTTATCATCAAATATTTTAACATGTGTGGCATATAGTAGACACTCACAATAAATGTTAAACTATTAAGAATCTGTAACTGGCAGTTACATATGTCTGATTCAAAATGAGAAAATAAATTACCATTCTTTGTATTCACAGATATTTATGAGTGACATGCAGTTAGTTGTACAGTAAGCCTCCATATCATGTGTTCCACATACTTGGGTTTAGCCATCCGCTATCAAAAATATTCAAAAAATAAAAAATAATGACATTAAAAATGAAAGTTTTTAGAAATGCAGTATAACAGCTATTTACATAGCATTTACATTGTATTCAGTATTAAAGGTTGAGTATCCCTAATCCAAAAAACCAAAATCCAAAATGCTCAAAAATCTGAAACTTTATGAGCACTGACATGACACAAAGTAAATGCTTATTGGAGCATTTCAGATTTTAAATGTTAGGATTAGGGATGCTAAATCAGTAAATATAATGCAGATATTCAAAAATGTTTTTTAAAAATCCAAAACACTTATGGTCACAAGCATTTTAGATAAGGGTTACTCAAGAGTATGAGAGTACGTGCTTACATTATATGCAAATATAGTCGTACCAGTCCTGAGGTGAGTATTCATGGGGAATTGATAACAGGACCCCAGAGGATACCAAAATACACAGATGCTCAAATTCTTTATGTAAAATAGTATAGTGTTTGTATATAATCTGTGCACATCCTCCCAAATATTTTAAATCATCTCTATACTAATACAATGTAAGAGCTGTGTAAATAGTTGTTAGACAAGAAATAAAAAGTCTGTACATGTTTAGACCATCAATTTTTTCCCAAATATTTTCAGTCCCAGGTTGGTTGAATCCACATACATGGAGCTCATGGATACAGATCAAATGCACTGTTACACAACACCATTTTATATAGGGGATTTGAGCACCCTCTGGTTCTGGTATTTGTGGGAGGGTCCTGGAACCAATCCCCCACAGATACTGAGGGACAACTATATGCTTTTCTTTAAAATTCTGGGAAGTCTTGGCTCTAGCTAATGCTAGTTGGTTTCTATGAAGGCCATAATTTGTAATTTTGCTGAGGCTCACATTCAATCAATCCATCCATTTTCTGTATAAGCACTAGTGACAGTCACTTAGCCAGTTGGCTCTACATCCAAATCTCAATAACCTTGTGCTCTAATCTCTCACATATTGCATCTTGACTGCATTGTGCCAAGAAGTATTCACTAATGTAGATACTCTGTTAGGCTTCAAGTTGTTTGTTTTTACCTCTAAAACCTCTAAAAGTTTTACCTCTAAAAACATTCAAGGTCAAGTAAATTATTTAGTAAACTGTCTTAAATGACATTGTCATTAAGGTATGTTTGTGCGTGTGTCCAGCACATGTATTGGGACTGACTGTGTGACAGACATTGTGCCAGGTTCTGGACTGACCCAGGAAGCTCACAACTTTGAGTGACACATGTCAATAATAAATATATGTATCTTCTGTTACTTAGCAGAAAAGAGGAAGCCTTAACAGCTTGCAGAAGTCATAGCAGTGAGGGAAGGAATGCTCTACAGAAGATGACAGATGAATCATGTTATTAATACCTTGTATATAGGCACAGAGATATTATGGGTTTTGTCATGTTTGGGGCACTACAAGTCACTGGACTACACACTGGATGCAGTTGAGAGAATAGTTCAGATGAGATTGAAAACTAAGGCAAGGTTTTTTTAATAGTCAAAAGCTTCAGAATTATTTTAAGCAAGAATATGTATGTGAAACAAGTTTTTCTTGAGAAATTCAAGTATATATTGAATATATTTAAGTACTGTAAACTGTTTCCAAAAAGTCAGCTATTGTGAAATTGACTGGGCACAGTGGCTCACGCGCCTGAAATCCTAGCACTTTGGGAGGCCAAGGCGGGTGGATCTGCAGAGGTCAGGAGTTGGAGACCAGCATGGCCAACATGGTGAAACCCCATGTCTACTAAAAGTACAAAACTTAGCTGGGCATCATGGCAGGCGCCTGTAATCCCAGCTACTCAGGAGGCCGAGGTAGGAGAATGGCTTCAACACAGGAAGCGGAGGTTGCAGTGAGCCAAGATGGTGCCAATGCACTCCAGCCTGGGCGACAGGGCGACCAGAAAAAGAAAAGTCACTCAAAAAAAGTCATTCATTGTGAATAAATGTACAAAACGCTTATTAGTAATATTAAAATGTATCCTTTCTGAAAGTTTTAGTGACAAAACAAAATGGTTACAGATTTAATGTTACCAAAATTCATGAACATTTAAGATTCCGGGACATTTTATAGTGGTGGTGGTGGGGTGGCATCTTAGCCTGGGTTTGAATCATTAGTAATTGGATAGATCTGTAGATGATTATCAGTATATAAAGACATATCGTGAGCAGTATTTAGTAAGAATAGTTACTGAAGTGACTTTTTGCAGGGGGATGAATTTTTTTTAAAAAAAAGTTTATACATGCCTCTTCTCTCTTCCAAAGAAAAAGAAAAAAACGAGAGACGAAGGTGGATAACGCCTTTTTCTAGACCGCGGTGCCTCGCATTTCTCGGGCTGCGGGCGAGGGTTGCTGGGCCTGCGCGGGGTAGAGGCGACGCTGACGCGCCCTGCGCCGCAAGGCATTGTGGGAGCTCGGGCCCGCTAGTGCTGTAGTTGGAGACGAGGGGGGTGGCCGTTTGTTTTCTCGTGGTCTCGAGCTCGCGCGCTCTCTTCCCCTCCCCCGCAGCGTGCAGCGGGGCGGAGAAACGGCGGCGGCGGCGGCAACGGCAGCAGAAGCAGAGGCTGTAGCATCGGACACCCTCCTCTCTCCCGCGAACCGGTTCCTCTTCCCCCTCCTTCTCACTGTTTGTTGTGTGTTTGATGTGTTAAAGCAGGAGCGAGAACCCGAGCAGCGCCATGAGCAACACTACCGTCGTCCCCAGCACTGCAGGTCCGGGCCCCAGCGGCGGGCCCGGTGGCGGAGGTGGTGGCGGCGGAGGCGGCGGCACCGAGGTAATCCAGGTGACTAATGTCTCCCCGAGCGCTAGCTCTGAGCAGATGCGGACTCTCTTCGGTTTCCTAGGCAAGATCGACGAACTGCGCCTCTTCCCGCCGGAGTGAGTATCGTCCACCATCACTGTTCCTGCTAACGCCGCCTCAGCCGAGGCCTAACACACACACAATTTCCTTAGGCCCCTGTCGCTGCTTCCCCAGGCCGGGCTGCTTGAGTGGCTGGTGGCTGTTGCATTTACCTAAGACAGTTGTGTTCCAGGCCTACAAAAAAATGTAGAGAGGCAGGGCCAGGGCATTTTGGGATTAGGAAACTCTGACTCTTATTCTCGGGAATTTTTTTTTTTTCTGCCTTAAATTGTGCCAACGTGGTCGTTTGGCTTTGGGGGCTTAACGCAAGACTAACTGCACTCTGTACGTCGTATATAGGTTAAATCCCCTTTTTAAAAAACTGAGTATTTTTTCTTTGCGTTCTTGGAAGAAAGAAAACAAAATTATTCATGCCTGTGTTAATTTAGTGTTGAACTTTATAGGTTGTTGGTCACTTACTGCTCTTCCTGTTATGTGGTTCTGGCCCAGCAATATAATTCAAAGATCGTATTCTTTTTGACAGACGCTTACTTTAGTGAGCCTGATTACTTAATTTTTATGTCAAAAAACGGGTTATATCTGAAACCAGAGATTTTCCTTTGTTTGAATAATATACAGATTTGTGGTATTTCACAGTTGTTCGTGAGAATTTTTATAAATGTTGAAATTTGAATTAGAGTGTATGACTTTTTATCCTTTTGTTTCACTTTTATTTTGAAAATTATTTCTATCGCAAGAATATTAAATAAATGGATTAATTGTAAAGAAAAAATAGTTAAGTTATGAAGTAAGATAAGGTGTACTTTTAAAACAGACAATTGGAATAAAAATAATAGTCTTGTGCTTTTTGGAAGACTTATTGGTGGAGAAGTGACAGTTCAAGTGTCATTGTCAGTAAACACCATATATTGAGAATTTTATGATGTCATTTAAATACTAAACAGGAAATTGGAATTCTCTAAGAATCTATTGTTATGATACAGGTAATCATTAACTTTCTGCTCAATAAAATAATTGACAAAAGTTCATCATAATGAGATATTTGTTAAGTATTAACATATTTCATCACTTTCCACTTAAAATAGTTTCAAAGATTATTGGTGGTTTCAAATTGGTATATTGCTAATTTTTAGGGAAATGCACATGTGGAGAGAGGATTTACTTAGCATGCCGTGGAGTTCTGGGAACAAACACATGTTTTTATTCCTGTTATTTTGACAGATACTTGATTTGGTAATGAAGGACAAATAGCTTTCATAATATGAACATACAAAAATAGATGCTTTGCTGTTGTTCAATTTTCTCAAGACTTACTGTTTTAAGCTTGTAAAATTAATAATAAAATAGCAGAAAATACTGATACATTGGATGATTTTAATCGTTTTATTAGTAGGATATTTGAGGTATTCGATTTATGACAATTGTTTCCAGTCCTACAAGAATTTAATATAGTTGCTGGCTTTTAAATGCTGTTTATTCTCCGAAGGCAGTTTTATGATGCATTTAGAAAAAAGATGAGAGAGATGTAGGCATTATACTGGTTCATCTTTTACCTAATGCATGACCAGTATCTTAGAGGAAGTTGTGATGGACCAGAGTCTTTCTGTTTTGTAATCAAACGAGTAGTTCCTTCATAACCAGGACGGCTAGTGTGTGCTTGAGAATTTCTCCCTCAACTATATGATCTGGGATACTCTGCATTAAAAGGACTCCTTTCCCCGTATTGAGAGAAAGAGAGATAAATTGACAACATTTTTACTCTGACTCCTTCATTTATCTTTCCACATACAAGATCATTTTGTCTTTTAAAATGTACGAGGTTACAATAAGTTAAATGTTACTAGTGGCATTCAACATTTGATCAGTAATGCAGATGGCTACTTTTATTTACTTGATGTTGCATTTTGGTTTTTCTAACTATAAGTTTCAATAAACTAATCTGACTTGCACAAGTTGCATATACTTTGTTGGTAGTTTCTATCAACTTAGTAGAGCTTTCAACAGTAAACTTGCCAGGGATAATGTGCAGTGGATTCCCAGTGGTCTACAGGGTTCCTCATTCCAAAAGTATTTACTCGTAACATTGAATGGCTCAGATTACATAAAATTCTGTCTGTTGTGAACAGGTCACCTGATTGTAACTAGTATCGATACACAGTTGGCCTTCTTCATCTCTGGGTTCCACATCCATGGATTCAGCTCACTGTGAATTGAAAATAGAGCATCTGTACTGAACATGTACAGACTTTTTTCTTGTCGTCACTCCCTAAACAGTACAACTATTTACATTGTATTAGGTATTATAAGTAATCAAGAGATTTGAAGTATACAAGAGGATGTGCACAGGTAATATGCCATGATTTTATTTTTCCTCCACATCTTCCCCCTCTCTACGTCATTTTATATAAGAGACTTAAGCATCTGGAATTTGTTATCTGCAGGGAGTCCTGAAACCATGGATACTGAGGGAAAACTGATTTCCCCCAAGAAGGCGGTGACATGCACCTGTAACTCTTTTTCCCCTAGACATATCTGTGACATGCTTAACTACTTTTGTTTTTCCAATGTCACTTTAATCAGAGAAACCTTCCCAGACCACCCTGTGTAAAATAAAGCACCTCTGCTGCTGCTTTATTCTACTTAACACTACTTTTTTTCTGTAGCACCTGTCACCAGTTGACAGGTTAAGTTTAACAACTTCTCTCCTGTAGAATATGAGGTGCTTTAAAATACATATATGACTGAACTTCACCCACACCTACTGAAACTCTGTATTTTGGTTCTGAATGCCTATTTTGGGGAAACATTTC
Source organism: Colobus angolensis palliatus (assembly GCF_000951035.1). Lineage (NCBI taxonomy): Eukaryota > Metazoa > Chordata > Mammalia > Primates > Cercopithecidae > Colobus > Colobus angolensis. The sequence continues at coordinate 4,814,250 of NW_012114688.1, forward strand.
CGGGATTATGACAGACATTTCAGTGACAACCTGCTCAAGGAGGTTTCCTGCATTGTCATTGTTAAATCCATGTATTCCTTCTTTTAAACCAGAATTTCTGGCCTATAATTCCACTGAGAAATAAAGATACTATCTTTACAATAGGTGATATTCTAACCCTCTCTACAGCATGATGTCTCTGCAGTTATTTGAAAGCATCTGTCAGTGTACCCCACATATACTCTTGTTAAACTGTTTTGATTCTGGTTGTTTCTGAAATGTGTGTTGGAAATGCAGCATTGTTTGAATGTCTATTGTGAGTTAGTTGCTTTCTAAATTTATCTTAATCCTTACAAACCCAGAGGAAGAAATGTTTTTGACCCTGTTTTACAAGTTCATGAACTGAAATTTACATAGGTATTTTTTGTATGCCCAGGCCATACTGCCAGTGTCAGAACTAGACCTCGAACCCAAGTTGTGACTCTCCTTTACCACTTGATCAGGAGTTTGTTTATTTAGCCAAGTAACTTGTAAGATCTTCACATGCTTTCTTTTAGTGGGATTGCCCAGCAAAGTGCTTATCAGGTATCAGGTAATGATCCCAGTGAAGTATATCACAGCTATGCAGTAACTTAAGGCTGGTGTAATACTGAGATAATTTGAAGTTCATTAGTAACTTTTCAGTGACCCAAAATGGATACTGTTTAATGGTCATATAGGTATAAATTAGTATATTAGGTAAGGGAAAGCGTTTAGTGCATCTTTACAGAAAAAATGGTTTTAATAAACACCATTTTACTGTATATTTCTTTATGTAGTGAGGAGGGGCGCATGAGGTCAACAGTCAAGTTTTCAGGTTAATGTCCTCTTTGTCACACACCTCCTTTTGTAGGTTTTGGAGATACTTTCATTTATGAGCTCAAAATTCTCCACTTAGCACACTATTAAGGTGGAAGTTGAACGGCTGATATCAGTGGCCTAAACCTGAAATTCTGGTACGTTAGTAGGCCTGAATACCTTGTTAAGAATCTGGGCCTTCATATAAAAAAGATTCTCTACAGACCTTAGGTGAACAACAGAAATCTCGATTTTCTGTGTGTAGCCTAGAAGATTATGAAATAGCCCTCAGAGGACATGTAAGAACTGTTAAAAACTGTACAGCCAGTCTTGGAGGACAGAAGTGGCATGCAGGACTCACTTTACCTATCTTGTTCCTCATTTCTCCCTACTTCATATTAACTTTTAAGAGATACAGAGTAAAATACATGTCATATTTGGAAGCAGTACTTCCACAGAATTTTAGAGAACAAAAATTAATTTCAGGCATCAGTCCTCTATCTTATATTATCTTAAGATAAATTTTATTAGGAGGCTGAGGCAGGTGAATCACCTGAGGTCAGGAGTTCAAGACTAGCCTGACTAAATGATGAAACCACATCTCTGCTAAAAATACAAAAATTAGCTGGACGTGGTGGCACATGCATGTAATCCCAGCTACTCGGGAGGCTGAGGCAGGAGAATTGCTTGAACCTGGGAGGCAGAGGTTGCAGTGAGCCGAGATTGTGCCATTGCACTCCAGCCTGGGCAACAAGAGTGAAACTCCATCTCAAAAAAAAAAAAAAAAGACAAATTTTAATTTAAAAAAATGTAAGAATGTAATTCTGGGCCCAGATACTAAAACTTGTTTTAAACCCATCTAAAGGAGGCCATTTGAAGTGGAGAGAGATGAAATTATATTTTCCTTTCTGAATTACTATTTTATTCACAGTATTCAAATTCATATTTAGTCTGTACCGTACCATCACTTAACAGATTTTGATATAGCCAAAATAATTGGAGCATTCCTATGATATTAATGGGTAGGAAAAAAAATATGAGTCCCTTTAAGGTTGCCAAGTATAAAGAATACAATTTGAGCACAGAGGTAGTACTTTTTTTCCTAAGGAACTGTTCATTAAAAATGATGTATTTGGAGTCATTTCTTTTCATAAGATAACAATAAAAAGTGTTAAAGAATTGGTAGAGGCTAGTTTTTAAGAAGTGTTAAGTGCCCGCTATTTCCCAACATTATCGTGTTGGGTGTTAAGAATATGAGATGATAGCATTAAAAGAGCGTTGTAATTTAGTGATGGAAACGTGGATGTCAGCAAAGAAATGTGAAGTGCCATAGCTTACTAAACCTGCTAAAGTACTTGACAGTGAGGCACACCTGCAGCCCCATCTATTTTGGAAGCTGGAGTGGGAGGCTGGTCAACATAGTAAGACCCCTCCCATTTCTTTAAGGAGAAATTGCTAAAACATTGTTTTTACTACTGCAGGTGCAACATTGTTAAATTTTATACCAGCAGTGTTTCACATCTAAAAACCATTGTATTCTTTAAGAAACATTCAGCAGTGAGCCTATGTAACAAGGTGGCTTAACTTGCTTGTGGATACCCTGTTAATTTTGCTTTGAACTTGGGTTAGGGTCTCTGCTTAGCCTAGGAGATCCTTGTAGGGAAACTTGTATCAGAAGTTGTAATGGGTTTGAGTTCTCAGGCCATGTATAGCATCATGTTGTTAGTGTTTGAGTTGTGATAGAAATTGTGGGGTTTTTTGTTAGGCCTAAAATAAATTATTTTTCTTTTCAACAATGAATCTGAAATTCTTAGTATAACCAAATCTGATGCAATTACAATTTTATGTACACATGAGTGTGTTTCATTTGTTAGAAACTGAAGCCTCATTCAGATAGTGTTAAAATACAGGATTTTCCTTTTCATTAATGAGTCCTGTGATGTGTTATATTAACGTTACAGTGAAGTAGTTTTGCACCCCAGGTGCATAAAATTGTCAGAATTAAAGGAGAAAGAGCTCAAACTTCATCAGAGATCGTGATTTAATTGATGTGGATCGAAGAGTGTGAATTACCCCCAACTCCCCACCCCCTGACTCTAATACACATTAGAGTGTATTAACTAGGGATGGTGTGTTTATTTCTGCCTTAGGGCACTAGCTTTCCAAATAACTTTTGGTATGGGCTTGAGCCATCCCTGCATTCTTGCACAGAGTTTCAAGACAGAAATTTGAACTACCCTGTAACTTAACAGTTGAAAAAAACCCTGCTTCCTGTGTTACCTATCTTACCTACACTGCCATAGCTTGCAGTTTAGCACTTGTCTTTCTTTACCTAAGGAAGTAATTTGCTGAGGGAACTGGCGCTTTTGCTTACTGAAACTTTACAAGGTAGCACTAGTGGAGCATAGTACTATTTCCATGTGTACCTAAATTTTTTCTCTTATCTGAAAGTGCTCCAAGCCAGAAATCCTTGATTATTTATAGTGCATAAGAGTTCTTACATGCTGTGGGTAAAAGAGCGCAGGGCATGGGACCTGTTTATTATGCAGTTCAAGAAAACTCATTGATTATTGAGTACATGTTCTTTCTCCTGATATTCTTTTGTCCCTGACGTAAAAATTGTTCATCTTTCCTACTCTGAGAAAGCCATAAGGAAGTTTCTAAACCCAAACTACTGTTACCTGTATCTAAAAAGAGCTGGTATTAGTATTATGAAAGAAACTGCTGACAATTTTGTGGTCCCCTCAGTCTCTGAGACTGTAGTACCAAACTGTTTTTAAGCTGATACCCTGTAAATATAAGTTGTGATTGTAAGTTTTTATCTGAACTGCAATTCACTACATTATTTCAATGAAAAGTATATTATTGAGAATGTTTTCTTTTGAATTTAACTACGTTAGTATACAGTTAGGTTTTTTTTTAATCTGCTTTACTTTTGAAATGTGTTGGTTTGTGAATTAGCATTTGTTTTAACTGATACTCTGTTTCTCTTTTATGTTGTTTATTTTTTAGTGATTCACCTTTGCCAGTCTCATCTCGTGTCTGCTTTGTTAAGTTCCATGATCCAGACTCAGCAGTTGTGGCACAGCATCTGACAAATACTGTATTCGTTGACAGAGCTTTGATAGTCGTACCATATGCAGAAGGTTTGTGCTTTGTTTAACTACCTATGTGGGCATCCTAAGATGACCATCTACCTCAGTAAATGTAGAGTGAGCATTAGTAGCATGTTAAATCTAAGCTATTAACATTTTTAAACCCTTGTTATACTGCAGTCCGTAATTTTTGCTTGCAGATTTTTTTAATTCTGAAAATGAGAAATTAAGTCTGTTATTATAAGGTGTTTACCTTTTGTTTTCTTTTAAAACATTTTTAAGTTGTTTAAAACCATGTCCCTTATTGTAACTCCCTGAGATACATCTGCTTAGTTAATTTAATGTTGAGTTTTATGAAAAAGCCCTGAAAGTAAATGATTCACTCCGTGTATGCTTACAGAGCCTTCAAATAAATGCATGATGTTATTTCTGTTTTAAATAAATGAGTAGGTTGATTTTATTTTCTTAAAGTTTCCTCACATTGATAATCTGGAAGAAAAAAAAAAAACCACATTGAATTTCAGTATACCAAGGGTTACAATGATTTTGGTTTTCGTGAAAGTTCAAGATTTCCTGTAGCTTAGGTGCCAAATGGGCACTGGGTGTTTTATTTTATGCCAGATTTTCTTGTTCATTCTTGCTATATTTCTAGAATATCTCTAAATAATAAATTCTTCTCTCTGTTATTTGTGTGTGTGATTTTTGTAGTGGAGAAGGCAAATGCAAAACCCTTCCAGATGCCTGAAAAACAGTGGGTCCTCTGCAGCTACAGGGGATTCTAGACATTAACTAAAGGCCAGCAAGCACTCAAGTGCCCCAAGTGTTTTCCTGGTGTAACCATTTGTTAACTACATTTTCTCTCTTTTTACATTTTAGGCTGTTAAAGTAATTTGACAGAAAAAAAAATGAGCAGGTTTTTTGGATCTAAAAAGCCACTGTGACAAGAAATTTTAATACCATTTTGTAAAATTTTCTAAGGCGTATTTCATAATTAGTTTGTTCCCAATGTACTGCTGCTTGATTTGCTTTTTGGTAACTATAAATTTTACTCGAATCATTGAAATATGATAAAACTGCTGGATTTTAAGTTAATAATTTAATATGCTGACCAGGATTTAAATGCTTTCCCCTTTCCTTAATAAACTGGTCAGTGGAAGTGGAATCTTAATGCTATCTGAAATCTTTGAATACAAATGTGAACATTTACACCATACCTTGTAAAAGTTGTGAAATGTCTAGTCCTTAACACTTAGAGAAATTGCCTCTGGTTTTCTAAAGAAATTATATTTGTAAATGGGTTAAGGCATGTTATGTAATACGACCTCTGTCTCCATGATATTAAAGTGTATCAGCCAAGTTTTAAGGTTTTATAATATATAGATAGATAAATTTTTGAGTTAGTGTGTTTTGGTTAAGCAATTTCTTTTATGTCAGTGTGCCTGTTGTAGGATAAGACCATCAACAGAAAATTTACAGAATTCAAATTCAGGATGAATAAAATAGAGTATAGGTCTTGGAACAAGGGTCAAATCATGTGAGTAATTTGTAAAACATTTTGGTTAGCCTGTAAATTTAAATTTTTTATTGGCTAAGTATTATAGTTCCCAATCCCTGAACATAATACAGTATATCATATAAATGACTTTCATAAATATTTTCAGGCCATAGTAATTTTTCTGGACCTATTTTTGGAAGTGAAATATTTAGGAATATATAGTACATAGAATTAGGGGAATATTTCAGAATTCTGTTGTTGGTGAATTTAATTCTGGTATGATATGCTGTATTAATGTTACCTCCGGTAAATACCATTCCCTCCAGATTTAGCTATTACACTTTGGTGTTAGCTCTTGGTCAGAGTTTTAGAACAGTAGACATAGTCTACGGTAAGGAATAGTCTTAATTGGTAAAACTAAGATAACTTAATTTGGAAGGAACTCTTAATGGTAATGGATTTGGGGATTTTTTAGGTTCCTTGGTTAATGTTTGTTTCTTTTGTCTGTTTCTTTTTCTTTCATTTCTACACATTCATGCAGTATTTCATGGTTCTATCAAAGCAGCAGTAAAAAAAATGCTCTTGACGCATGAAAATTAACTGGTGAGGGGCCTCATTGCTATTTTTAAATTGTAGTTTTATTTTTAAATAGTCTTTTTTTAATCAGAGGATCAGATGCATGACTTTTTTTTTTTTTTAATGGATGCAGATCTTCTATCAGGTGTCTCACAATAAATTCAAGAGGATTTTAGTTTGCCAGAAATGTTGCAAATGCACTAATTTGAGTAAGATGTTGTTACTGAATATATCCTCTTGAGACATAATTTTGCATGCAAAATTATCCCATAATCTTTGTAGGTTTGTTAATATTGATGCATTACTGCCCTATATCTAAATGATCTTCTCCCCCCTTCCCCTCCATAACTCTTGGTATCTAAATTGATGACAGCTCTGACACAAGCAAGATAACAGTGCTGTGTAGTATACATTTGTTTATATTATCGGCACTTCTCAGTATAGGTGGAAGGAACCATTACCTTTATTTAACAGTGGTTTTTCTTTTTTGTTGTTGTGTTTTACAGTTCTTTTCCCTGGTTCAGCCTGAACTATATACCAGGCCCTGCTGAAAATACCACCCAACAGTTTTCTTCTGCAGCTTATCCAGTTTCTCTTAAGTGCCCTGTACATATTGTATGTTTTATGATGAGATGCAGTTTCTTAATATGTATTACAGAAATACTACTGGTATTTGCAAATATGTAGTTTAATTGTATTATTGAACTCTCATTTTGGGGGCTTGGGCACATTAACAGATTAATCCATCTGTATAGGGCTTTTGCTGTTGGATAGAATTTAAATTGTCTACATAAATATTTGTTTTAGGACCCTTAGATTTTATCTGAATACACAGATTAGGCTTTAAAAACAGATATATATCATTTTTGGCTTAAGGAGTTTGGCTAAGTTAGCTTTTCAACTGGCACTATATAGCAGCATTTTTTGGTATGGTTAGCATGGCACATGGCGAAACATAAAGCATTTTACTGTACAGGTAAGGAATGTGCCATGTTGTTTTACCTATCTCTCTCTCTCTCTCTCACTCCCATGCACACATCCTGTGTGTATTCAGAGACCTTCAGAAACATTCATATTCATTTTCATGAGTCAGCAAAAGCCCTACGCTTGATTCCAACAGAATATTTCCTTTACATACTTTCTTCTCTTAATTTTTACAAAATTTGTATGGTAGGTGTAAAAGAAAATCATAGTAACTGTACCATATTATTAACCCCTAAATCAAACTTTTTTTGTCTTGTGTATCTTGATTTTTCTGTGTGCTTTATAGTGAAGCAGCCGACACGAGTCGTTGTTCATAAAACAGCTTTTGAAAGTTGAGAGCACACCCCTGGAGAACCGACTGTGCTTGCTTACGTTTGGTTCATGACTTAAAAATCGAGTACAGGTGATGAAATCTTGGCAGTGTTAACAAAAAAGTAGTGTGTATTGTGCTATTTTTTTTTTACTCTAGAAACTTAACCATTTGTAGAGAAAAAGGAAAAAATTTTCACACATTGAAGTTCATTCTGACATAAAATTAATGATAAATAATCATAGAAATCAAGCTTTGTATTTTAGCGAACATAAGTACTTTCAACAAACTCAGGTGGTGTATCAGGGAGACATTTTCTGGGTGTTTTTGTGTGTTTTCTGTCTTAGAAAAGAATGTGTTCTAATGCAAGGATGTTTCTCTGCAGGAGTTATTCCTGATGAAGCTAAGGCTTTGTCTCTGTTGGCACCAGCTAATGCAGTGGCAGGTCTTCTGCCTGGTGGTGGACTCCTGCCTACTCCTAACCCACTTACCCAGGTACTCGTTCTTTTGAATTCTTAAAAGATGGAGGAAAAAAAACAGAATTGTGGATGAAGCTAAACATATTTGAGTTTTGTAGGTACTCATGAGATTCTAGTTGAGACAGCATTATCACGTGTACAGTATTGTAAAGCGCTATATCGAAATCACAAATAGTATAGAGGAGCTCTTAGACTTTTGTATTTTAACAACATTCTGAAAATCGTAAAATATCTATTGTATCACGTTTACCATTGGCTCTCAAAATAATCCTAAGTAGTTTTGGAACCATCCCATGAGGCACGAACACTTCTCTGAACACAGTTAAAAATGTGTTCATTTGGACCAGGAAAGAAAACTGAGGTTCAGATTTCACAAGTGAGCCCTTCCGTGGTTTTTTTTCCTTCCCCTTTATCTTTTCCTGTTACTCGAGGGGTTTTTGGCTTGAAAACAAAGGCAATTCTTGATGGAGACGTTTGATATGGGAACATGAAAGAAAACTGGTTGCAGTAGTGTTTCTAACACTGACAATGCCATAGGAAGCTTATCATTTTAGAACTAAAAGACACTTTAAATACGGTTGTATTTTAGTAACTTAATCAGATTGTAACTGGTCAGTAGTTTCAAAGATTGTAGTGAATGATGAGCCTCAACTGGAAATTTATAAAAGCATTCTTTCTAGTATATCATTTTGCCTGTGTAAATAATTGACTAATTGACTCTTAAGTGAACTATAAAATGAAAGATTAGGAGTTCCTAAGCTTTTTGGGTGTGACTTTTATCACTTATCTCTGAGGGGTTTTTTTAACCTATATAATGAGGATCTGGGTAATTTTCTTTTTTCTTTGTTTTGTTTTGGTTTTTGTATTTTTGTTGGGTTTTTTTGTTTGTTTGTTTGTTTTTGTTTTTTTGAGACGGACAGAGTCTCGCCCTATCACCCAGGCCGGAGTGCGATGGCACAATGTTGGCTCACCGCAGTCTCCACCTCCCTGGTTCAAGCGATTCTGCCCCAGCCTCCTAAATAGCTGTGACTACAGGCACGCCACCATGCCCAGCTAATTCTTGTATTTTTAGCAGGGGTGGGGTATGTTGGCCAGTCTGGTCTTGAACTCTTGACCTCAAGTGATCTGCCCACCTTGGCTTCCCAAAGTGCTGGGATTGCAGGTGTGAGCCACCACGCCCAGTCCAGATCTGGGTAATTTTCTAAATTCCTTTAATGTATAAAGCTATGCAATAGCTATGTTGGACAGTAAGTTAAAGTAGTATTAACGCAGCATTTTGCCTGTACTGAATAAACAGTTAAATTATAGAAAGTTTGATAGTTTGTATTTACTAAATAAATTGAAACAAGGAGAACTTGTAGCACAATGTGGAGAAAGTGAGGCTGTTTCAAAAGCTACAGATGGTTTTAAAGCAGCCTCACTTTCCTGGTTTGTGTCTATTACATTATGCATTAATCAGAATTGTGTCAAGCAGGTGGCAGAACCCTGCAGTAATTTGAACAGGGAACATTTAAGGAGTTACTAAATAGTGATAAGAGATTACTCGGGGAACTCTAATGAATACAGGAATCACAAGTATAAGAAACAACCACTACCTCTGAGGCTGAAGCAGAAAGAACACAAACCCATTTAGTTTAGGGGACTCCTCTTTCCCCATCTATGCTGAAATTTAGTTTTGTTTTTGGAAGAATGACTAATAAAGAAGTTATCTTGGGTGCCCTGGGGAGCTGCATAAGGAGTTGATACTGAAACTCATGAGAGGTGAAGGCTGCTGTGGTTTGACGTGGTACAGGAATGATCAGGGGACACAGGAACCAGGAAGAGCCCCTTCCTTAGTGTCCTTCCAGCACTCTTTCCAAATGAAGTGTTATATCATGGCAGCTATCAAAGGAGAAATGCTTTATAAAGGTCCTGCCTCCAGTATCACAAAACAGCAGGGCAAAGAATAGTAGATGTGGATCCTGAGAAGCAATAAATAATTAAAATCACAAGAATATGTTGAAATATTTTGTCTTTTTGTCTTAATCTGGGATTTAGGGGGGAAATGTGTTGTAATGGATGGAACATGGGTGTCATATAGCGCAAGAACCCTGTTTCTATTAATATTGTTATTGAACCACAACCATTTGTTTAGGTATTGTCTCTGGCTGCTTTCAAGCTACGATAGCAGTAGTCATATGGAGTTGTGTACAACTGGGTAGTTGTACAGAGACCAGAGACCATGTAGCCTGAAAACTGAAGTTATCTGATCCTTTACATTAAAAAAGTATTAACCCCTGGTATAAGGAACTGAAATGAAGCTTTACATAAATAAAATTTGACATTTCACAGATTGGCGCTGTTCCACTGGCTGCTTTGGGGGCTCCTACTCTTGATCCTGCCCTTGCTGCACTTGGGCTTCCTGGAGCAAACTTGAACTCTCAGGTATAACTTAGTAACTTCAAGTTTTTCACCCATTTTTACAGAAAATCTGTTTAACTGTTGGTTTGCATTTCAAGAGCAGGAGCTAATGGCTATGTTGTAGTAATTTTTTTTCTTATTTAAACTTGTTAGAGCTTTAAACAGTCACTGAATGACTCCTTATCTGTTCATGGATTTTTTTTTTTTATATAGTTCAAAATAGAAAATAGGTTCACAAGAAGCCATTACATTATCAATGTGTCATACAGTCAGAGTAAATAGTCATGAAAAGATAGGAATGTGGTTTATAATTTTTCTATAATGGAAGTTTCTCTTTTATGGTAATTTAGCTAACCTTTGTTTCTGAAGTTCTTACTTTGTAGAGATCATTTGTATTATATTGGCTAAGCTGTTTTGAGTTTTACGTGTTTCTTTATTTCAAAAAATCTTAAAGGAGACAATTGTATAATATCAAGACTGGTCAGCCTCATAATCTTTAGATAACCTGCTAAAGCTGCTCTATCCAATACTGTAGCTACTGAGGTCACCGGTTTCTTTTTTTTTTATTTTGTATCTTTTCAATGTGGCTACTAAAAAAATGTATGTCTCACGGCATTTAGTTTGCCTGGATTTCTGTTGTTCAGTTTTCTGCCTACAACATACTTGTAGGTTTGGCAGTTTGTCCCAGGGCATTTCAACATAACTCAGAAAATATTAGTTATTGTTTTATGTATTCTCATTGTTCTTATGTTTTATTTTTTGCAGTCTCTTGCTGCAGATCAGTTGCTGAAGCTTATGAGTACTGTTGATCCCAAGTAAGGGTTTTTTCTTTGTTTTCATTGGTGATGTGATACCTGAATGTCTACAGAACTAGAGTTTTTTTTGATAGCTTATAAGAAAGTTATCAAGTTTTCTTTCTCAAGACAAGCAATATATATTGTTACCTAGAAACAAGGAGAGAAATACAGAAGTAAGTAAGCCCCTCTAAAATACTTTTAGTGTCATTTGAGTCTTGAATAGTAATTGTAAATGACTTATACCTGGATGATAGCAAAAGAACTATTAAGGGGACAACTTAGTTTGAAGATCAGACGCTGAGTCCTGAAGATAGTAGGAGTTAGAGGTAAAGCTGAGGGAATCACTATCCCAGAGCAAAGTAGTATTACATATTATATAATTAAGAGCCAACATTTTCTTTCAGTGCTTTTAATAAGTGCTCTTCATGCTGTCACAGAAATTGTTTCCGACTTGATAATGTGACAAATTCATCAGTTTTTTTCACTGGTTATTTCTTGGCATAATAAATTTGAACTTTATACCTTTTCCCCTTAACTTGGTGAAAGCCCCTATCAGTAAGTGAGGGAGCATGGAAAGAAGGACAGAATCGTTCGACTTCAGTAGTCAGTGGCCTTTTTTGTTAGAAATTATCTAAAAATAAAACCAAGCATGTACCCTTCACCCAGCTTATAAAATAATACCAATACAGTTGAAGCTTCCTATGTACCCATTGTTTAGTACATTTCCCATTCTGCCCACAAATAACTACTAAATTTGGTGTCTGTAATCTTTTGTTTTCTTTCTTTTTTTTTTTTTTTTGAGATAAGTCTCGCTCTGTTACCGAAGCTGGAGTGCAGTGGCGCAATCTCGGCTCACTGCAACCTCTGCCTCCCAGATTCAAGCAATTCTTCTGCCTCAGCCTCCCGAGTAGCTGGGACTACAGGCGCATGCCACCACGTCCGGCTAATTTTTTGTACTTTTAGTAGAGATGAGGTTGCACTGTGTTAGCCAGGATGGTCTCGATCTCCTGACCTGAGGATCCACCCACCACGGCCTCCCAAAGTGCTGGGCTTACAGGCGTGAGCCACTGTGCCCAGCCTATAATATTTTTTTACATGTGTTAACCTGTAAGGGGCATCTTTAGCCTTTCCACTCAAGATCTCATGTGTAATTTTGGTGGGCCATTGGTCTCTGCCTTAGTTCCTCCCCACCTACAGAGTAAAAGGTAATGCTCTTCCTCCGCAAAATTACTGTGTCATAAATTTTTTTTATTTATTTATTTTATTTTTTGGTTTTTTAGACAGAATCTTGCTCTGTCCCCCAGGCTGGGGTGCAGTGGCACAATCTCAGCTCACTGCAAGCTCTGCCTCCCGGGTTCAAGCAATTCTGCTGTCTCAGCCTCCCGAGTAGCTGGGACTACAGGCACCCGCCACCACGCCCGGCTAGTTTTTTGTATTTTGAGTAGAGATAGGGTGTCATCGTGTTAGCCAGGATGATCTCGATCTTCTGACCTCATGATCCGCCCACCTTGGCCTCCCAAAGTGCTGGGATTACAGCCGTGAGCCACCATGCCTGGCCAAAAATTTTTAATTTATATGAAAAAAAGTTCTTAGCATCAGCATATTTTATTGCACTGGCATTTCTAAAAATGTGTTTGTTTATGGAAAGTTAATGGATGTTCAGCAAAATAGATATTTGTCTAATTCCAGATGACTCTTACTCGTTAAAACAAATACTTGTAAATATTCAAAACAATGCTATACTATATGTTGTTTACCAAAGTTATCATGGGAGTCCTCCCCTCCCTTTTTTTGAAGGAATATTTTGCTAAAATGGTATTATATACTTATTTATTTGAAATGCTGGTGTGCATTTTAAAATATTTCGGATACCATTTCTTGATTCTGTTTCAGGTTGAATCATGTAGCTGCTGGTCTCGTTTCACCAAGTCTAAAATCAGATACCTCTAGTAAAGAAATAGAGGAAGCTATGAAAAGAGTACGAGAAGCACAGTCCCTAATTTCTGCTGCTATAGAACCAGGTAAACAATGTTTATGCAATTTTGTTGTGTGATTCTTGGCAAAAATGATTTTCACGTGTGAAATTGTGTGGACTGACACCCTAGTTGTTTAAAATGTTCTAAATTCTGATAAAAAGATTGAATAGTTGAGTGCCACTCAGACGTATTTGGAGACAATTATGGTGGTCACAGGAGTGCCAACTGCATCTAGAGGGCAAAGGGCCAACATGTTGCTAGATATGCTGCAACAAACAGGACAGCCTTCCACAGCAATGGTTAATCTAGTGCAAAAAATCAGTAGGATTATCTAATGCTTGATATTATTTATGTTTATCTAAGTTGAGATAGCCTAATTTTAAATTTTTTCATTGATCAAGAGAACCTAGTGAAAATGCTTCTCTTTAAAGTGTTATTTCTTTAAAGAAAATTAGTTGTCTTCTTTGCAGATTGTCTTTTTGAGATTGAATGAATAGATATCGTTATCTGCCCATATATATTTAGATCTATGGCCCTGGATTTTCTTTCTTATAAATATCTTATTCATTTAATAAATGGGAATGTTTTTTAATATGCCTAGGATTAGGAAAATAATTTTAAAGTATAATAGTGGATAAACTGATACCAAATGCTTTATATGTATTATGTTATTTAACCAATAAAATGTCAAATAATTAGCCACAGTCACATGGCAAACAATAGGAGCTTTTAGATAGCACAGCCGGGTCTATGTAAAGTTTGCTACACACCATGTTCTAACTGCTCTTTTTATTGAAAACGTATGACTAAAATGAGTAAATGTAGTTTCTTTATGAACTGATGTTTTTACCAATATTTTTATGAAATTATTGATAATGACATTCACAATATATTGAACCCTATTAATGATATGGCTTAAATGTGAAAGAAACTCAATCTCACTTTGATGATAGTCAGTGAATTTAGAGTACAATGGCTTTATTTCTCTTGTTATGTCCCCGGTTAAGAAATTCCTTATGTGTAGTTGTAGATCTCCTTTCTGTACTTACACAATTAAAGATTGGTAGGGAAGAGGAGTGATGAACTGATAATAGGAAGCGAGCTAGCTTACTAAAATCTGATTCTGTCACAGAAGTGGACTAAAATCAGTGAGTGAATCATGACTTTCTGCATTTGGGGGCCAAATACTGAATCTGTGAAGAACCACGGAAAGGAAAGGGGACCCCTCATTTAGAACCTTGTCAAGAGTAAATTAGAGCCAAAGAATGAGGAATTTGGCCTCTTTATAGGTTGCTTTACAGAAAACATTTCACAGCCTTTTAAGTCTGGCAAGTAAAATAGTCAAAGGAACCTTTAGCTAGCTGAGAACTAGAAGTCTAATTTGGATGTACCAAAAGCTTGGATGATTTATAATTTATAGTATTTCAGTAAGCTTCAAAATCATAGTTATAAAATGGTTACTTGTAACATTCAAGGGTTGTATGTAAAAGCTGAAAACTAAGGTGAAAAATTATTAGAATAACTTCTGAAAGGGATTAATCTTCCTATTTGATATGATTTTTAGTTTATTTGTTTTTGTTTTTGAGAGTCTCTGTTGCTGAGGCTGGTGTGCAGTGGTGCAATCACAGCTCACTGCACCCTCCATCTCCAGGCTCGAGCAATCCTCCCAGCTCAGCCTCCCCAGGTAGCTGGGATCACAGGCACACACCACCATGCCCAGCTAATTTTTGTATTTTTTGTAGAGATGTGGACTCATTATATCGCCCAGGTTGGTCTTGAACTCCTGGACTGAAGTGCTGCTCCCACTTCAGCCTCTCAAAGTGCTGTGATTACAGGGATGAGCCACTGCGTCTGGCCCCTATTTAATGACTTCTAAATGCGAGTTCCTTTTCTTTTTTCTTTTTTTTTTTTATATTCACTACAGTTTTATTATAGAAATATCTTAGAGGATTTTTCATAACGTGAAATTGACTTTTTTTTTAACCCTTTTTTTTAATTATTATTTTTTTTTTATTATACTTTAAGTTCTAGGGTACATGTGCATAACGTGCAGGTTTGTTACATATGTATACTTGTGCCATGTTGGTGTGC
>NW_012114688.1:4829358-4932131 GCF_000951035.1 Colobus angolensis palliatus
GATAGGCCCCAGTGTGATGTTCCCCTTCCCGAGTCCAAATGATCTCATTGTTCAGTTCCCACTATATTTCTTTTAAATATAGATAAGAAAGAAGAAAAAAGAAGGCATTCAAGATCAAGATCACGTTCTAGGAGGAGGAGGACTCCCTCATCTTCTAGACACAGGTTAGGTTGCTTTTTAGTCAGTTATACCTTAGACAAAGATAGCTTACATATGTCACGTCTTTTTCAATTTGCTCTTAATCTATTAGCCTCTGGTTAAAGTGTTTTAGTAACCTCTGCTGTTAGAGTGTGTGAATGACTGTTCACACATGTATAAAGTAAGAAAAGATACAGACGAAATAGATGATTTATACTTTAAAACCCCAAAAAATTCAGAGGTGGTAGGAAAGCATTGGAACTTGAGCAACAAAATGAAAAATAATTGATTCATTGAATTATACAAGTTTCCAAATACTGACTTGTATTTGTTACCTACTATCAAAAAATGACATCTGGTAATATCTCATCAGTAAAATGCAAGTACTAGGAATCTGGCATGCTCCTAACAATGGAGTCATTTTCCAAAATTTAATTTTCTCAGATTTTTATTATTTGCAACAAGCTCATCTGTTTTTCTTATATGATAGACTTCATTTATTTTTCCAAAAATTGTCTGCCAAATACCCAAGTCTGAGTAATCATAGTTTGTAGATTCTTAAAGGTGATAATGAAAAAGCAGTTAGTTCAGCTCATAACTCACACAGATGTCTTCTTTAATATAACCATTATACTTCGTAAGCATCAGAAGTGATTTATGCATACTTTCCATTTCATCACACACAGTATTACTCAAGAGACTAGATTTAATTTTGCTACTATGTTAATAGTACTCGAGAGATTTAGTAAAATTAACTTCTACTGCTTCATCAAAGACATCTTTATAAAAGTGGCGTTATTTTTTCTTTTACTGCAAGCGCATACGGAAGTGCCAGTGAAGAACATAGTGACTCCTAGGGCAGTTCAGTAGCCCCTACCTTGATTTGTGTTGAAGAGTTCAGTATTTCTACCCACTTTGGCCTTTGTGACATTGTTGCAAACGTCAACACAGTGGAAAAGGCAATAATTTATTATTATTTTGAAAATAGTTTTGACCTGATGCACCCCATAAAGGGGTCTTAGAGCATCCACGCTTGCACAAACGACAACATGAAAGCCCCTGCTCTAGGTTATTCACCAACTATGTCAGCCATTCTTCAATTTTCTTAATTTCCAAACTCAATCCTAATTGGCCTAATGGCATTCTGGTTCTAGTCAGAACCTTTTAGGGTTGACATTCAGAACTAGAATATTCCAGTTGTGGTCAGTTACTTCAACTAGTTTCAGCTTCACTTTACATACCCCTCCACCACTTGACTTTTTTTTTTTTGGAGACGGAGTCTCACTCTTGTTGCCCAGCCTGGAGTGCAATGGCACGATCTTGGCTCACCACAACCTCCACCTCCCAAGTTCAAGCGATTCTCCTGCCTCAGACTCCCGAGTAGCTGGGATTACAGATGTGTGCCATCACGCCCAGCTAATTTTGTATTTTTAGTAGAGACAGGGTTTCTCCATGTTGGTCAGGCTCATCTCAAACCCCCGACCTCAAGTGATCCGCCCGCCTTGGCCTCCCAAAGTGCTGGGGTTACAGGCATGAACCACCATGCCCAGCCAGTCACCACTTGACTCTTAAACCTTCACTCCTGGGTTCGTCTGTTCTGGAACCTAGTTCTGTCAGTTGTCTGCCTTTTCTTAGTGTCTGTTACCCCTTAGTTTTTACCAAGGATTAGATAAAATCATTTCTCCTAGTTATTGTCAGGATTTTTTAAAGAGCAGTGTGACTTGAATCCTAGACTTTGTCACATCTCTATTAAAAGCACTTACATCATAAAATATCTAAAAAATCACATTTATTCTGTCTCAGAGATGGCCTTTTCACTCTGTTTTTAATATCTTCTAATATCATTTTATTTTAAGTCATTTATTGGAGTATTACAGGAATTATCCTATATGCTATGTTTATTCCCTGTCACCCACTTTATCCCAGTCTGTCTCATTCTTAGAGACATCTTTCAGAAACCCAAATATAGATCATGTCACAGATACTGAGAAGCTCCTTATTGCCTTGATAAGGTGATAGATAAAACCTTAGAATGGCTTTCAGGGTTCTTTAGTGTTCTGTATGGTTTATCTTTTTACACGTGTCATTTGCCACTCCAAAAGTTACAGGACTGATTGCCTCAACATATCATTTTCTTTATGTCATATTTTTGCTCATGATCCTTTCTGCCTAGTGTTTTCCCACATCTTCCATTTCCGCCTTGAGGTGCTCCTTTTTCTTCAAGTTACAATCCTTGCAGTCTTAATCTTCCACGACAGTGCTCTCATAGTTTAGTTTAACCTCTGCAATAGGATATACTTCATAATATGATTACTATGATTGATATGTGTTTCCCTTCCCTTTACCGAACTCTTATTAAAAAGGAGAGCCTGGGCCGGGTGCAGTGGCTTACGCCTGTAATCTCAGCACTTGGGGAGGCTGAGGTGGGTGGATCATAAGGTCAGGAGATTGAGACCAGCCTGGCCAACAAAGCAAAACCCCATCTCTACTAAAAATTCAAAAATTAGCTGGGAGTGGTGGCATGCACACCTGTAATCCCAGCTGCTTGGGAGGCTGAGGCAGGAGAATCGTTTGAATCCAGAAGGCGGGGATTGCAGTGAGCCAAGATTGTGCCACTGCACTCCAGCGTGGTGATAGCGAGACTCCGTCTTAAAAAAAAAAGAAAAAAAAAAGAACCTGTGTCTTTTTCTTTATATTAAATCTTACTGGGACTCTCATTTTAATATTAATTACTTTACTACGACCAGTGAAAAGTAGAAGTGAAATATATCCCTGAATCCAGATACTCGTGATACATCATAACGGAGATCATTGTTGTGAGTTGTGGGAACCCCCACCACACACACACACACACACACACATACACACCCCACCCCTCAGCTCAAGCCATCCTCCCACCTCAGTCTCCTGAGTAGCTGGGACTACAAGCATGCACCACCACACCTGGCTAATTTTTTGCGCCTTTTTTTGTTGTTGTTGAGAGACAGGGTTTTGCCATGTTGCCCAGGCTGGTCTCAAACTCCTGAGCTCGAGCTGTTCGCCCACCTCGGCCTCCCAAAGTGCTGGGGTGACAGATAGAAGCCACTGAGTCCAGCCCAGTTGTAATATCTTAAGCATCACATCTTAGTGTGTTAAATGATCATGACTTTCACAAGCTTTTTGACTTTATTAAATATATTTTACACTAATCTCTTTGGCTGGCTGTTAAAAGCTCATATGAACTAGTAAGTGTAGAAAAGTGACTCTGTAGTACATTCCCCTTGAAAAACAACTGTTTAATCTCTTAAGGTTATGATTCTGATATTTTATATGCCTCTGTTTCATTCAAAGTATATTATTGGTGCCTTTTATTTAAATCAGGCAGTGTGGTAGTTGCTTAAGAATACAGTCATGAAAAGACTTACTTCCCATGTCTTTGTGGAGCCTATGGAAGGGTAGTTAAGTGTATAAAAACATCTTAGGATGTGGAGATGTTATTGCAAGGAATTGTTTAGTAAATAGTTCCAAATGCGGCTGAAAATAAAATATTAAAGTTGAGTTCAATAACTCGAATAGTTTATTGAGACATTACTATGGGTTTTGAGGCAGTTGTTTTACGGAATTATGGCAACAGAAGCTATATTAGCACATCAGTAAGAGGAAAGAAGGACATCAATATTTAATATTGATAATTATTATTTAATGTACAGTCCCTCCATATATGCAGGGGATTGGTTACAAATCAACCTATACCAGAATGCATGCATACTCAAGTCCTCTGGAATCCACATATAGGAAAAAACCCTTACTATACATGGGTTCCTCATCCTTTGAATACTGTTTTTAACCCACATTTGGTTGTGGCAAAAAAAAAAAACTATGTGTAAGTGGACCCATTCTGTTAAAGCTCATGTTATTCAAGGGTCACTGGTGTGTGCCTACACTAAGGCACTGAGCTAGACTCTATCTTTGCCACTATTTGGTGATGGAGGTGTTGACTGCTATTTGGTGATGGAGGTGTTGCCACTATTTGGTGATGGAGGTGTTGACTGCTGAAGTAACTAGGTCAGAGAGGTTAGATAATACTCTTAAGTTACCTGGCTTATAAATGAGAGTTTAACACAAGTCTTTAAGATGTCCATACTCTCATACCTTGAAAAGTAGGCAGAAAATTTAGACTATATTTGAAGTGTTGCACAGAAAGAAGTTGAATGGTCAGTAAAAGTGATCAAGACTAAGCAAAGTACTGCAACTTATTTTTAATTTTTAAAATAGAAGAGAATGGGCTGGGTGTGGCGGTTAATGCCTATAATCCCAACTCTGGGAGGCCAAGGTGGGCTAGTGGCTTGAGCCCAGGAGTTCGAGACCATCCTGGGCAACATGGCAAAATCCCATCACTTAAAAAAAAGAAGGAGTATTTTAATGCAGTAACGGGGATGACAATATCTGAAGGTTAAATGTGCTTCTTACGTCCTGGAAGAGCCAGGTCAGGACACAGTGGATGGGGGCTCGGTGTGGGGAGTAGAGAAACAGATATGTCAGGAAAAAAAGAGAGTAAAAGAGGCAGTTTATACAAATTGTATATATTTATAAAATGTTTGCATTGCCTGGAGTTTCCTAAATTGTGGATTAAAGGAGTGGAATTTGTTTAAGAGAAAAATTTGAAATAGGAGATGGCAACACAGTAAGTGGTTTCTCTTTATAAAATAGGAATAATAGTGGCATTTACTTTATGGACTAATGAGACCAATTTATAGTTTATATATAGCATGATATAAGTATTTGATTTATGATGAGGAAGGTTTAAGCTGCAGTAATGAGGAATCAAATAAGAAATACATGCTAAAATGCTATATAATTGTATAAGATGATGCAAATAAGTCATATTTTTAGTCTCCTTCATGATCTAGTAGTAGTTTCAACCTTGGAGTTGTAAGTACAGTGGGCATAGAAGGACCTATCTGACAGGTTGAGCAAATCATTAAAAGCTGAGGAATTCCAAGTGTTTAAAGGTATTACTAATTTCTAAGGTGTTGAAGGTGTTTGTTCTATGGGCTAAATAATAGCAACTGGAAGGGAATTATCCCCCATTTAATTGTTTAGTCCATTTGTCTGAATCTTTTGTCTGATACTAAGCACAAAATTCATAGTCTTTTTACATTTATACGCATGTATTGGCTTCCTTTTACATTATTAGGCGGTCAAGAAGCAGATCGAGACGGCGGTCACATTCTAAGTCTAGGAGTCGGCGACGATCCAAAAGCCCAAGACGGAGAAGATCGCATTCCAGAGAGAGAGGTAGAAGGTCAAGGAGCACATCAAAAACAAGGTATAGCATCGGGTGAGAAAGCAAATTTTAGGGTTCCCAATATCACCAGTACTGTGCTACTTAGTAACAAAAGAGGTGGTTGGGGTGGGGAGCAGAGAAATAGCGCTAGACAAGGGAAGAAGCTGTCAATATTTGAGTTTGAGGAGGCTGACATTTGTTTTTCTGGTGCTTCATTATAAACTGAAACTTCAGCTTATAGCTGAGGGCCTAAGTAAAATTTCTTAGTAGTAGGAATTGTTAGCTTTCCTGCTACCTTCTTTCATAAGAAACACCTTAACGTTTTATTTCCATCTGAAAATACATTCAAAAACCAGTCTTTTTGTGTAGAGCCAAGCACTTTTAAATTAGTATGCCCCCAATCATTTCTAGTTGTGAGGCAAGCAGTTTCACAGCACTTAGTTTTTTTAGCAACTGCTTTTTATCTCTTGCTAAAATATCTTAATTTTCTAGAAGCAACTATATTTGGCATTATTTTGTTCATTTATATATTTAGTTAAATCATGTCATTAAGTATAGCTGGGGACACAAACAACATAACTTACTCTTTGGAAGCATAAAACTCAACTGATGAGAACAGAAGAGTGGGGGTAGCTTTACTATCTTTGTTAAACCCTTATGTGCTACAGAGTGAATCAAACAAGGTCAATAGAACAGTTATACAATGGAATTAAGCATTTCTTTAAGGACTTTCTGATTGCTAGAAGAGGAGTGATGGATTTAATTACAGGCGAGGAACCATTAAATGATGATTGCTACTTGCTGATGTTGGAAGAAGTTTGAGAATGACTCGAGTATTAAATTCTGAAAGATTTGACTAGACTTCAACGCGGGGCATGCTTTCAGGTCGAGAATGGTGTTTCTTGAAATAACAGTATTTTGGTGTAGTAGGACTAGAAAATGAGGTCAGGAAAATATAATGAGACAGATCATGGAAGGCTTTGTTGTTCACACTATGCACTTGATCCAGGAGGTAACAGGAATGGGTTGAAAATGGTGAGCAGGGAATTAATATTTTCAGGTTTGTACTTTAAAAGATTCATGACAGAGTACAGAATCAGTTTATGGGAGGTATGACTGGAACCTACCAGGGGACTATTCTAGTAATCTAGGAGTTAGATGATAAAGATTTGAATGAAGAGGGAACCAATGATAAAGACTGAATGAAGAGGGAACCCAGGATGACCAAAGAAGGGAAAAAAATGAAATAGAGAATATAGAGTGGAAACATTAGCTTAGAACAGTAAGAGAGGGATACTTTGATTCCTAAAATTAGAGAATAGTTAAAGGGGGGGGGGTTAGGAGACTTCTCATTCAACAAATATATATCATTTATCTACTCTTTGCTCAGCATCTTGGGGAGAATGATGATCTTGGGGAAAAAATATTATGAGGAGTAAAAATTTATAGGAATCTGTAAAAAAATAAAATTGACTTATGGCTATAGTCACAATCTATTAAGGATATTTTTCTAATAAGCCCTGAATAGTTCATAATACATAACAGCAGAAAAATATAAAAGCTTGTTTGATCCATGATAGAGGTTGACAGGGGATATGTGT
Source organism: Colobus angolensis palliatus (assembly GCF_000951035.1). Classification (NCBI taxonomy): domain Eukaryota; kingdom Metazoa; phylum Chordata; class Mammalia; order Primates; family Cercopithecidae; genus Colobus; species Colobus angolensis. The sequence continues at coordinate 4,836,364 of NW_012114688.1, forward strand.
CTTGGAAGAATATTCATGATGTTGATGAATGATTTTGGTAGTGCTCTATGGGTTTTGGCCTGATAGGAGAGGTGAGCTGGGGAAGTGGTAATCAGCTGAGAGAAAAAGGAGTCTTGAGGAGCCTAGAGACAGTTAACTTATTGGTGTTTACCAGACATATTTCAAGCCAACATCCTAGTTATTTTCTCACCCATCGTCTAGTCTACTCAGGAGAAAACCTGGGAAAATAGGATTTTAAAAGAAGTTACTGTACTTCAGATATGCCACGTGAAGTATTATTTTTAAGTCAGTTTCTGTCAGAATAACATTTATGCTTTTAAGAATGGGATTAGATCTGATTATATTCTTGTGTATGTAGTGCTATATAAATTGGCATCAGCTGAGTCTTCTAATGCATTGATCAATTGTGTTCGTTTGTTAGAGACAAAAAGAAAGAAGACAAAGAAAAGAAACGTTCTAAAACACCACCAAAAAGTTACAGCACAGCTAGACGTTCTAGAAGTGCAAGCAGGTAAGGTGGCATTGTGAATTCTTGGCAATTATTTTTTAACTTTGCTTCTAACAGTATCAGTATGCTGTGAATATGAAGTCTTTTCCAGAACATAAGTATTTCAGTGTTGAAAAAAGTTACATTTTGCCGTTATTGAAGTTTTTAAAAGGCAATTTGTGAAGAATAATGTAGTTTATTTTTCTTTTTACTTAATATTTTGTGGTCTAGAGTATATTTGAAGTAACATGGAATTCAACAGAGGTGAGTTTTTCTCTTTATAGTTTTAAGTTTTTTTAATGGCTAAACCATACTAAATTGTTCCATTAAGAAAGTTTATTATAGTTAGCTATATTTATCATCTACATGTTAATACTTGATAATTTTTCTATCCCTTTTAATGATTATTGAATTAATGGGAAGGTAATGCAGATTCTGGTTTGTGTCATTCTTAGACGAATTCTATCTTTAAGCTGTCAGTGAAAATTGAAATGTTGCAGACTTTCAATTGCACAAACTGCACGAAAAGCACATTTTCATCCTTAATTTGGGATTTATATGATATTAGTAAGGGCTGGACTTCATTCCATTTTTCAGATCTCATTCACATGTTTCGCTGCAGTGCTTGTTTTATTCATCAACATTACTTAAATTCACTAGGAGGTTCATGCCATATAAAAAATTTAACTGAAACGTATAAAAGACCTAAATGTAAGAGCCAAAACTGTAAAACCTTCAGAAGAAAACAAAAGTGAATCTTTGAGACCGTGAGCTTGGTGGTGTCCTAGATATGACTTCAAAAGCCTAAGCAACAGAAGAAAAGACAAATTTTTGGAATTCACCAAAATTTAAAACATTTGTATTCCAAAGGATGCTATCAAGAAAGTAAAAACTTGAAGTGTTAGATAGAAAATACTTGCAAATTATATATCTGAAGGAACTTAATATAGAATATATAAAGAACTCTTACAACTCAGCAATAGAAAGGCAACCCAATTTAAAAATGGCAAAGAATCTGTAGCCATTTCTCCAAGGGAGATATGCAAATATCTAGTAAGTACATAAAATCTGTTCAACATTATTAGTCACCAAGGAAATGCAAACCAGACCACAGTGAGATACGTCACAGTCACCAGGTTGGTTTTAAATCAGAAAGACAGATGATAGCTGAGCCTGACAGATGACAGTAAGTGTTGATTAGGATATGGGGAAATTGGAACCCTATGCATTGCTAGTATGAATGTAGACTGATACAGGTGTTTTAGAAAACAGTCTGGCATTTCCTAAAAATGTTAAACATAAGAGGTTTTTGATCCTCCAGTTGTACTCTTGGGGAAAAACGAAAACACGTTCACACAGAAACTTTTACATGAATGTTTGTGACATTATTCATAATAGCCAAAAAGTTAACTCAAATATCATTAACACATGGAGAAACAAAATGGTATATCTATACAGCTGAATATTTTTCAGCAATAAATAAGATTGATACATGCTACAGTATGGATGAAACTTGGAAACATCCATAAAAGGCCATGTATTGCGTGATTCCTTTTATATGAAATGCCCAGAATAGGCAAATCCATAAAGATACCAAGTAGATTACTGATTGCTGGGGAGATAGGGAGGATTGGAGTGATAGCTAAAGGTTAAGAAGTTTTTGGGGTGATGAAAATTTTCTTAAAAGCTAAATTTTTAAGGATGAAAACGAAACCAAGTATCAATACAGAAGGAAATGCTACATCAGGCCTGAGGGATAGGTGACAGATAGAAAAGATGGAAAGTACTACATATATTTTCTTACCTTAAAAACTGTTGAGGCGTTTTTGTTTTTTTTTTTTAAGCTGTTGCTTTATATAATGTAAGTGCCTTCTCATGCTGTATTATTGGCTCGCTCTAAATTAAGGCATCTTCTGTGAGTTATTAAATACCCACTGTGTTTGTAGTTGTGCTACAGTCTATTGAGGGACACGGAAATGTAATACAAAATATTTCTTCCATCTAGAGAATTTGGAGTTTCAGTTACACAAGACAGTAGTAAAAAGTATAAGGTACACAGTCGTGACAATGTGGGATAAGTGAATACTCAGTTATGTGTATTGTTTCCAGGACAAGGATCACAGAGGGCTATATATGTAGAAAAAAAGCTTCATTTGGAAACTAGACAACTAAGTACAGGGTTTTTTAAGTCTGATAACTTTTGAGAATCAAGAACAATTTTTTTTTAAGTCACAGTAAAAAGGAGGGGAAGGCTGTATATCTTCCAAGTAATTGGTGAAAGCAGGGTTGTTGGGGTACTGGGGGGCGGGAATTTTGCTGGAGTATAGGGTTTCTACCTTTGCTCTAACTAGTTCTCTGAATTTCATCTAATGATTTAAAGGTGAATATGGGGATATTTTATTAGTAACTACCTTCTGTATCACATTATTGAATTATTCTGTACTTACTTTGAACACTGAATGTTTGAACCAAAAACTAACTTCTTCAGTAATAGTTTACTTAACATGTCACCCCCTCACATTAGTTTTGTTAAATCAGTTTTTTTTTAAGCTTACTATTTCTAACATTTTGTCAGGAATTAAAAGAATTGCTAGAAATTAGGAGTTTTCTTGAGGGTAGTAAAGGGAAAGGTACATGGTTTGCAGATGTTTATATTACTCATTTAATTGTTTAGCTCATACCAGTATTGTGAAACAATCTTCCATTTATCTGTTTTTGAGACAGGGTCTCTCTCTCTCTCTTGCTCAGGCTGGAGTGCAGTGGCCCTATCACAAGTCACTCCAGCTTCAACCTCCCCAGGCTCAAGTGATCTTCCTACCTCTGCCTCCTGAGTAGCTGGGTCTACAGGCATGCACCACCACACCTGGCTAATTTTTTTGTACTTTTTATATAGACAGAGTTTCACCATGTTGCCCAGGCTGGTCTGGAACTCCTGGGCTTAAGCAGTCCCCTCACCTCAGCCTGCCAAAGTGCTGAGATTATAGGCATGAGCCACTACACCCGGCCACTTCTTTCATTGTTAGAACCATCTATGATGTGTCTGCATTTTTAAGATCACACTGTATTTTAAAACCTAGTTTGCACATTTGTGATTCTAGAGAGAGACGACGACGAAGGAGCAGGAGTGGAACAAGATCTCCTAAAAAGCCTCGGTCTCCTAAAAGAAAATTGTCTCGCTCACCATCCCCTAGAAGGTAAGAATGTTAATCATTTAAATATATTTTTGTATTTTTCAGAGGTTTTTCGTTTTAAAACTGTCCTGTAGTTTTTCTTTTCAGCAGTTACAGTTCCTAAGAATATTTTAATGTATTCTCTTTCTGACTTGTGACTTAAACACCATGAAGGATTGAACACTTTAGTCCTGTAACCAATTTAGTTTTGTAGCCTATGTTACTTGTGTACTTTGATGGCCCAAGATTTTGAAGTTGGATCTTTGCTGTACTACTTACATCCTGTGAAGTCAGGTCAGGCTTATCTAAACAAGTTAAACCTGTTGCTGTACATTTTACTGTCATCCTAGACATAAAAAGGAGAAGAAGAAAGATAAAGACAAAGAAAGAAGTAGGGATGAAAGAGAACGATCAACAAGCAAGAAGAAGAAGAGTAAAGATAAGGAAAAGGACCGGGAAAGAAAATCAGAGAGTGATAAAGATGTAAAAGTATGTTTACAAATTGATTTATTTTTATGTTTGGGTTGATGTTGGTACTTTCAGAAGTTATTTTTCTTTGGAGAAGTTTACTTGTATTATTCTCCTTGGCAAAGCAGGTTACACGGGATTATGATGAAGAAGAACAGGGGTATGACAGTGAGAAAGAGAAAAAGGAAGAGAAGAAACCAATAGAAACAGGTTCCCCTAAAACAAAGGAATGTTCTGTGGAAAAGGGAACTGGTGATTCACTAAGAGAATCCAAAGTGAATGGGGATGATCATCATGAAGAAGACATGGATATGAGTGACTGAATATTGCCTCTGTGGGAATCCAACTGTATACCTGCATCAGTGTCATTCCTTTGTGTGATTTCTTAATGCTGTATTTGTTCATCTCAAACCTAGATGTATACAGCTCTGAGTTACAAATGGTTATAAAGCTCCTGTTACTGATATTAGTTATTTACATCAAAAAGCTTTTAGAAAATGGTACGAGGTAACCAGTTCTTGTCATGGTGAAATCTGATCGAGTAACCAAGCAGTTTTACTATTCTGGTGCTGCTTCATAACAAAAATGAAAAGCTGCATGCATCTACATACAGCAGGCATGGATTGTTTATGTCGTATGATCTCCTTTATTAAGTAAGTTCACTTATAGTATTTCTATAATTTGATTCATTACCGTAATAGGGCCATGTAGGAAATGCACTGATTGCATGTCATTGTGGCAAGAATATCCTAAATGTCATTAAAATTCTCCAACATGATGGATCTGCTTATGGTCTTGTTTGTTGACATGACAAATTAACATTCTTATAGTTACATCTGGAAATGAGCATTTGAAATAGATAATCCTTTAAGCCTTGTGGCAAAATTTTTGTGGCTTTTATTTAACTTTGAAAGGTTATTATGCACTAACCTTTTTTGGTGGCTAATTAGGGTTTAAATACAGAAACAAGATTTCAAATAAAACTGTCTTTGGCAGTGAGTAAATAGCATATTTTGAAGTAGAGTTGTATACTTTTTCATAAGATGTTTGGGAATTTTTTTTCCTGAAGTAATAATTTATTCCACATCTACATCAGTGAAAGCTATCTACCTATCCTGAGTCCATCTTAAAGGGGAAAAAAAAAAAAAACTTATCTCTTGCCTTTATTTTTAATTTTCCACTCTTTGATTAATTTGTTTTAAGCTCCGTGTTGGAAAAAAGGGGTAGTGCATTTTAAGTTGACCTTCATATGCTTTTAAAATAAGACAAATCTACTTGATAATGTACCTTTATTTGATCTCAAGTTGTATAAAACCAATAAATTTGTGTTACTGCAGTAGTAATCTTATGCACACGGTGATTTCATGTTATATATGCAAAGTAGTTAGGCAACTGTTTTCTTAGTTACAGAAGTGTCAGGCTTCACTTTTGTGCAGTAGAAACAAAAGTAGGCTACAGTCTGTGCCATGTTGATGTACAGTTTCTGAAATTGTTTTACAAGACTTTGATAATAAAACCCTTAAACTTATGTTCATGTTCCTGTAAAACCGTATTTGTATTTATTTACACTATTGAATGTATGACATTTACCTCATTCATTTTACGAATTATTTCCCTTTCTGTCCACATGTTTCAGTATAGTAAAAAGAGAAAGTCTATCACTGTAGTGATAATTGCCATCAAAATTGTCAAAAATGATTTAATTTCTATCCAAAACAGTCCTTTTCTTAGCTTAGTATCATTTTACTGCTTATTTTTTGTGTGAGAATGGGGTTGGATAAAGCAATGAACTTTAGTATAAACAAATCCCACCTATATCTAGCAAATTTATATTTTCAGTGAAATACAGATATTTGCCTTTTCTGGAGTAGTATAGAAGCTGTCAATGATATGTATTTACTGTACAGTACTAAATAGTGTATTCATTTATGAAATTAGTGTTTGGGTGGATGGGGTTAAGGGAAAATGAGACTTGGAATTGTAGCTTTTATCCAAGTTTTGAGTATAAATAGAATTTTTTTTTTTTAACCTAAAAACTGAAATGCCATATAGAAAAGCAGCATTGTTTTTATGGTTTGTAGTAACTTTTTAAAAGATTTTATCAAAAGGAATTTTGTCTATAGTGAGTAAAAGAAGTTCTAATAATGGTCCTAATCACTGCATTTTTAAAAAACAAAGTTGAACACAAATGACATTTGTTTTAAACTTCAGTAGATAAAAGGTGAACCATGTGACATGGCCATTTTTGTAAGACAAAAACAAATTTCACATATGGTAAACCTAATAACATTTAGTTTGCTCCCTCACTTGTAATCTCTGAATACAAATATACTAGCTTTTCTAAAGGGAATCATTTTTTTAAAAGTAGTGCCACTGACAAGATGCTGCAGTGAAGATTATCCATTCTTAGGATATTTATTTTCAGTGAACATTTTCTGCACAAAGGTAGTGTTGCACTGGGACACAAGCCTTTTAACAGATAACCAGTTGAAATCAAACACTGCCTCCACACCGAGTTCTGTTCTGTATTTGATAGTAAATTGATTTAAAAATAAAAGTGGTTTTTGTTAGAAAAATGTTTTGTCCTTATTTATTCGCTTAAATTCTTTAGGAGTAAATGAGAGGTGGTAGCTATACAATGAGCTTTTTTTAAATGGAAAGATAGAGTCCAGTCACGCATTTGGTCTTTATTTCATAGAGCTGGGGTAACTGTCCTTACCTTCAGTTTCCTAGGGGTAAAATGGAAGTGATTGCTACCTTGTAAAGTACAGACATACCTCAGAGGTATTGTGGGTTTCGTTCCAGACTACTACAATAAAGCAAGTCGTGAATTTTTTTGGCTTCCCAGTGCATATAAAAGTTGTTGGCTGGGCACTATGACTCATGCCTGTAATCCCAACACTGGGAGGCCAAGGCGGGAGTGCTTGAGCCCAGGATCAGCCTAGGCAACATAGCAAGACCCTGTCTACAAAAAAAAAATAGCCAGGTGTGGTGATGCACACCTGTAGTTCTAGCCACTGTGGAGGTTGAGGCAGGAGGATCACTTTGAACCCAAGGAGTTGGGGCTGCAGTGAACTATGATCATGCCACTGCACTCCTGCTTGGGTAACAGCAAGACCCTATCTGTATCTGTAAAACAGTAATTTTTAAAATGTAGCCTTTGGTGCCTGGGACATTAAATGATAGCTGCTATTTGATTATGGGGCCCTTGAAAGTTGTGTAATTAATTTGTGTAGGGGGTAATGTTAAAAGCACAAAATAAATTGCATACCTTTTATTGAAAAGGCTGTGTTGCCTTTAATGTTTTCATGAAGATGAAACTTAGGTAAGTTTCCTAGTGGTAATTCTATACATGGAAGATAGAAAAATGTAAATAGGCACTTGGGAAAAGGAATTAAAAGACATAGAGGATAAAAATTACTGTTAACCTTGGAGCTACATCTTAAAACAGGTTCTGGAGTGTGCATTATGCAGCTTATGTCAAAGATTACAGTATTATCAATACATCAAATTTATCTCTAGCAAAACTATCACTTTCAATTGGGCACTAGATGAAGGGTTGGATCCATGCATGCTGTTTGTAGATTGATACACATCTTTTCAAATGGAATTGAGATTTCTTTTCCCTCAGTCTGCCTCAAAACCAACGAATGCATTTCATTCCTGTGCTGCTTGAACTATTTTTTCTAATCAAGTACATGTAGTTGTGTTTTAATTAAATATGGGTGTAATGGAATTGTTACTCGTACTTTTAAAAGCATTCAGAATGTCTATTAAAGTTTTATTAGCGGAAGTAGTAATTATACCTTTCTAAATTTCTCAATGAGACAATTTTGGAATGGTAGATATTTCAGATTTCAACCTGTTTTACTCAGTTTTATTTCTATTCTCATTTTCATTTTATGTCAAAGTATATGTGAAATTTATTTAGACATTGTTAGCAAACAGGTGAGTACCATGACAATTCTTTTATCAGTGAGAGTATTCCTTAGAATATACTTAAGGTTTATCATAGAAGATGGTTAGCAGTCGTGTGTGTGTGTGTGAGTGACGGAGTTTCATTCTGTCATGGTCGTCGCCAGGCTGGGTGCAGTGGTGCAATCTTGGCTCACTGAAACCTCCGCCTCCCGAGTTCAGGCAACTCCCCTGCCTCAGCCTCCTGAGTAGCTGGGATTACAGGCATGCGCCACCATACTCAGCTAATTTTTGTAATTTTACTAGACAGGGTTTCACCATGTTGACCGGGATGGTCTCCGTCTCCTGACCTCGTGATCTGTCCACCTCTGCCTCCCAAAGTGCTGGGATTACAGACATGAGCCACCGCGCCTGGCCAATGTTTATCAGTCTTAATTTAGAGTCTGATATGACTAATATTTTTAGGTGACCAATAGAATGTTCTTATATAAATAATAGAAGTGACATATTCACATCATTCTCAGATTTCTCCATTTATTAAAGGTTATTTTTGCAATGCACTGTCACTAAAATTAGTACCATGATGTCTTTTTTAAGAAAAAGCTAGTTAGGACTGGGTGTGGTGGCTCACACCTGCAATCCCAGCACTTTAGGAGGCTGAGGTGAGTGGATCCCTTGAAGTAAGGAGTTCGAGACCATCCTGGCCAACATGGTGGTGAAACCATCTCTAATAAAAATACGAAACCATCTCTACTAAAAATACAAAATTAGCTGGGTGTGGTGGTGCATACCTGTAATCCCAGCTACTTGGGAGTGAGGCAGGAGAATCACTTGAACTCAGGAGGCAGGCACTCCAGCCTGGGCAACAGAGCGAGACTCCATCTCAAAAAAAAAAAAAAAAATTTCATTTAAATGCCAAACTTTGGAAGACAAGCATCAAGTAGATTAAGAACATATTTATCTTTCCACAAAATTAATAAATCAGGATTCAGAGAAGCAGAACCACTAGAAGATGTGCTTTTTAACAGAGATGTGACATCAACAATGGTGAGACCTGGTTAAGCAGTTTGTAAGGCTTCATCTTTGCATCTGATGCGGGAGGTTGAAGTTCATTTTAGGCAGTTGGAAAGCAAAGGTGGGAGGGATGGTGGCACTAGGAATAAGCTGGAACCAGCCACAAGCACAAGCTGGAACCCACAAACATGGACTGAAACTCTGGTCAGATCTCACTGCTTCTGACCTTGGTGGCATGGATGTCCTTCCAAAGCCAGGACACTTCATCATGGAGCAAAATATAGCTGGCCGAGGAGTCTGAGAAGCTGAAGGAGGATCTGGGGACAGTGGAACAACTGCAGGCCCAACTGCTGCCTCATCCCAAAGGAGCAGCAGATAAGCAATGTGTGTAAGCTACAAAATTTGTTTCACTTCAGCCCTCCAAAACTCCTACATTATCCATATTCATTAGTCATGCACTGCATAATATTGCCTCATTTTGGTCAACAATGGACTGCATATAGGATCGCGGTCTCATAAGATTGTAATGGAGCTGAAAAATTCCTATCACCTAGTGACATCATAGCCATTGTAACATCCTAGCCCAGTGAATTATGTGTTTCTGGTGATGCTGGTGTACACAAACATACTCTGCTGCCAGTTGTATAAAAGTATAGTACGTACAATTATGTACCATACATAATACTTGGTAGTAAATTATTACTGGTTTATGTATTTACTATTTATTTTTGCAGTATGTGTGTTCTTATTACAAAAAAAAAAACCAGTTATCTGAAAAACAACCCCTGGCAGGTCCTGCAGAAGGTATTTCAGGAGGTATTGTCATCACAGCAGATGACAGCTCTATGCATGTTATTGCCCCTTAAGACCTTCCGGTGGGACAAGATGTGGAGGCGGAAGACAGTGACACTGATGATCCTGACCCTGTGTAAGCCTAGCATAATGTGTGTGTGTTTTAGTTTTTTTAAAAAAGGCTAAAAAGTAAGGCCAGGTGCAGTGGCTCATGCCTGTAATCCAAGCACTGGGAGGCAGAGGTGGGTGGATCACAAGATCAAGAGATCAAGACCATCCTGGCCAACACGGTGAAACCCCGTCTCTACTAAAAATACAAAAATTAGCTGGGCATGGTGGTATGTGCCTGTAGTCCCAGCTACTCGGGAGGCTGAGGCAGGAGAATCACTTGAACTAGGGAGGCGGAGGTTGCAGTGAGCCGAGATTGTGTCACTGCACTCCAGTGACAGTCCATCTCAAAAAAAAAAAAAAAAAAAAAAGTTAAAATAAAAAATTTTAGTAAATAGAAAAAAGCTCACAGTATAAGGATATGAAGAAAGAACATTTGTGGATAGCTGTACCATGTGTTTTAAGCAAAGTGTTATTGCAAGAGTCAGTTAAAAAATTTAAAGAGCTTTGGGAGGCCAAGGCGGGTGGATCACCTGAGGTCAGGAGTTCCAGACCAGCCTGATCAACAAGGTGAAACCCCGTCTCTACTAAAAATGCAAAAATTAGCCGGGCTTGGTGACAGGCGCCTGTAGTCTCAGCTACTCGGGAGTCTAAGACAGGAAAATTGCTTGAACCCAGGAGATGGAGGTTGCAGTGAGCAGAGATTGCGCCACTGCACTCCAGCCTGGGTGATGGAGAAAGAGTCCATCTCAAAAATATATATATATAATAAATAAATTTAAAAACTTACAAAGTAACAAGTTATAGTAAGCTAAGTTGAATTTATTATTAAAGAAATGTTAAAAACATATTTAGCATAGCTTAACTGTGCTTATGAAGTCCACAGGAGTGTACAGTTATGTCCTAGGCTTTCACATTCACTCCCTACTCTCTCACTGGCTCACCTAGAGCAATTTCCAGTCCTGCAAGTTCCATTTATGCTAAATGCCCTATGCAAGTATACCATTTTTTATCTTTCTATATCATATTCTTAACTGTAGTTTTTCTATGTCTAGATACACAAATATAATGTAAGTATAATTTGTGTAATACACAAATTGTGTTAGAATTGCCCACAGTACTCAGTACAATAATATGCTGAACAGGCTTGTGACCTCGGAGCAATAGGCTTTATCGTATAGTCTAGGTAAGTGGTAGGCTATACCACCTAGGTTTGTGTAAGTACACTCAATATGGTTCTCACAATGACACAATCACCTGATGCATTCCACAGAACATATGCCCATCATTAAGTGACACACAACTGTATTTAGAACATCCCAATCACTGTCATCCTTCTTTAGTCACCAAGAACTCTACATATGGGAGGTACAGGTAAGTAAGTGGTGGGTTTTATCTGTTTGGTTTTATGTTAGATATTGTTTCTTCTCTAAGCTAGTTAAAGTCATTTTCACCTACAAAACATGATGAAAACCAAGACTGATTAACAAGCACCTTTCTTAGAAGTTCTTAAGAGATTTTGCTTCAATATTTTTCAGTGTGTGGAAAAAGCAAAATTGTAATTCCATGTACCATAGGCACCATTATGACTAAAGAAAAGTACTACTCTTCTAAAATGAACTATAACAATTAAAAAGCTCATCACAAGGTAAGCTCACTCTGTAAGGATGGTTTGCATGATGTAAAAAATGTGATACTTAACATGTTATGAAATTTTTAGGTGGCAACCAGAGTTACTGTTGCCCCAGATTTCTGACATAAAATGCCTTGCAAGAGTAGTTTTGGCTATAGTATACAAACAAATCATGGGCTTCTTACTAAGCTTAGTTCTGCTATCTTTTTACAAGTGATTTAATACCTCCTGTCCACTTCTCTTTTGAAAGTTTCCAAAGTTTGCAAATACAGTAACTTTGGTAAGAATGCATTTTGTTCATTTTAGAAAACAAGATTAAAATACCTTTTGCTGGAGTTAACAGCAGAGGCATATTATGTCCCATACTAAGCTGAGATTAATAATTTTTTACTCCATTTTAACAGCTAGCATAATACAAGCAGGACTTCTAATTCACCTCAAGTTTTCTACTCCCACTTTTTCTCTAGCATGTTTGTAAATATGGATAATATCAATGAGGAGAAGGAAGCACCTTTAATTCAGCAGTTGAACAACACAGGTTTGGACTGCACAGGTCTACTTATATGCAGATTTTCAACTGAACCCCTAACCTCCATGTTGTTCAAGGGTCAACTCTGTTTATTTACAATATTTACTTCAGCCCTTTCCATGGCCTGGAAACAGGATCTTTGTCTTCTGTAGACTTAGGGAAAACTAGGAAGAGGGCTCATTAAATAATCATTATTCATTACCCTCCCCGAGGGTGTGAATAATAAACTGTATGTGATAATACTATTAAAACCCATTTTTATTAGCATGAGTGGGGCTTAATTCCAGTTCTGAGCAGAAGGAAACTAGTTTTTCATCTACTAACAGTTATCAGCAGACAGATGTGACAGTTTCCAAACCATCATATATACTTATACTCACAAAAATCAGGGCATCTACTTCATACTCCCCTTTTATGAAGTGTGGCAACTCTCTGTATATGAATGTCTACAGAGGGCAAATTGTCTCATCAGAGAATTATTTTCTCAAAGACAGAAACCTGTCTTCTCTGGATACCATACCAGTGGGGAAGAATATTAAGCATTTCTAAATGGCCATTGAAGATGACCGTACAATGGTCCGCCTAACCAATTTAAACAGTTTCAAAATCACAAATGAGAAGAACATATAAAATTTTATGTACCTATATTGCAAAATCTTGATTTTTCATGTGGTACTATGAAAACATAATGGTGTTTTGACTTATTCATTGGAAACACTGCATATAGCTTCATTAACTGGATTAAAAGGCACATTTCAAAAAATCTTCATTAAAAGTAATACTGTGAAAAGTTTATTTGCATCGATTAATTCCTTTTTTTCACCATCATAAGAGATATTGACATTTGTTTGCTCTTTGTGATCACAGAAAAGACACTTTGGAATGGATAATCTGTTTCTACCATTCTTTAAAGAAAACAGCTTTAAAAACAAAATTCAAGTGCAAAAATTTCCAGTAGTCTTCCTACCTCCAGTGTACCCCAGCAAAATATTCATAGCTGTGCTGTTAGGGAATTAATAAACCACAAGCTTCAATTACCCATGTTTTTTTCCTCCCTGTCTGTACTTATGAAAACATATATAGAATATTCCTGAAAGTATACCATATTCCTACAAAGTAAGGGAGCCTAGAAGCAACAGTGATCACTGCCTTTCAGTGTCTCCAACCCCACATAACCACTGATAGGATAATTCAGTCTCTAAGTCATTTGATCTACCCATTTCCTAAATAACAGGGATCAACTTCTATTCAACAAAACTAGTCTGGGTTTACTAACACGTTCCCCAAAATTCAATAGGCTCATGTAAGGTAGTAATTAGGTCTTTCAATTTTTACCTATGATTATTTTTCTTCATTATAAAATGTATTTAATGTCAACATATGCAATGCATGCATCAGTATGGAAGATGCAGCTTTAAAGATGTTTATTTAAAATTTTTCTTATGGTTTATGCTTTGGATTTTTAAATCATATTTTCAATAAGGGTCTCTAAACTCCTTTCAAATTACCTAAAATACTGGAAAAAGTTTAAGCTACTGGTCAGTCTAAAAAACTTGACAGATGCATTCTTGAGATATTCATCAGGATACATTTTAAAAACATCGATCTAAGTAAGCTCTTTAATACAACATGATACTTTATAACTGTTATACATTATTCCCCCTAATTTATTTTCATACTTGGACCTTCAAACCATCTTGGAATAAATAAGAAAAATTTTAAGTGCAAAAATGAGTAATACATGATTTTATCACTTTGGAGACAATGAAATCAATATTTTCCTGTGATTTAAAAAAAATAAGCAATAGGAGTAATCAATCTTGCGTATACTTCTGGACTTGTAACAAATATATTGTTAGCATATAAAATGTTTTTATCTTATTTTGAAAGGATTAAATATGTAGGGTTGTCCAAAATATGTGTATTGTTTTTTAAAACTGACACCAATGCATCCATATTCTACTAAAAACAAACAAAATAATCAGACTGATGTGCACTTATTAGGAAGCAAGTTTAAAAATTTGGAATTCTTTTTAAAGTGCTGAGATTTGGAAGAGGAATATTTTAAACATGCTAACCATTGCCTTATGATGAACATAACAAGGACTCAAACTCAAGTTTAGAAAAAAAAAAAATAGAGGTTCTATGAAAGGAAGATTAGTAACAAACATTCAGGTAAAAACAAATAGCACCACAATGAATTGCACTAAGGTGCTAAAGGAGGTACCTTATTCCCTGCAGAGTGAACGCTCCTTCTGAAATGTATTGCAACACATAAATGCAATTGTTTAATGGTTACCATTTGGTTCATTCATCTACAGAAAATTGCATTCCTTCTAGTTCATTATATTGAACATTCAAATTACTGAACTATACATAATGTTACATAGTTTACATTTTATGAAAACAAAGCTCGAAGGAATATTTATAAATGTCACCTTGCATAAAGATGACAAGTTTAAAAGGGCTCCATACCTCTTAAGACATTTAATTTACGTTAATGGTCCAGGAGTGTTTTAGATATAGATATAGATATATTTATATGCATATATATTTCAACAAGAAGTGTAAAAATTTTTAAAAACAAATCACAGCACTCATAGCTGCTTTACATATGAAGGTCTTAGGGTCATTAATGTGTCAAACTATTACATTTATAATATGTATATTTTTAAAAAGACCAAAAATGGCACATCAGAAAACTCGCTGAAATCATTATTAGAGGCCCATTTCACTGTATCGTATTACTGATGCATCAATTCACGTGTAATTCCCTTTTCTTCACTGAAAGCATTTGTCCCTTCTATTTGGATTCACTTCTAGGGTCTCTGCATTTTCTTTCCTTGGTTAGACAGCATCCTTTTCCACGTCAGTTAAAGATCAGGAAAACGGCTTGGGTCTTCCTTGTAGTCATCAGGTATAGTAAAGATGGAGCCATCAAATTCATCGTATCGAAACTCTTGAAAAGTCACAGTGGCTGTGATTGTGGGAAATACAGGTATATCTACAGAGAGAACATCAATGATAACATTGTAAAATCAAATGTTAATATTCATAGACTACAAAGTACTAAGGAGATGTCCATACTCTTTAAAATGTTAAAAAAAAAAAAAAATACTCAAGAACCAGAAGAATATGTAGTACTGAGTGTGTGTTTCAGAGAGAGTCCTGGGTATTAATTAGTGAGGAGAAAAAGACATTCAGGCATCCAGTGTTATATTGAAAACTCAAGATCCCATGCCTTCCTAGTCTTAAGAATATAATGCCAGATTCTACCAGTCCTTTTTTCTTTTTCTTGGGGCAGAGGGACAGCTACTTTTGTACTTTTTGCATTCTGACTTTTTTTTCTTCAGATTATAGTATATATACTATTCCAACTCTTTCAGCTGATTTCTTTTCACTCTTACTAGCCCAAGTAAAATACTCTAATCCTTTTTTGTTTTAAAACATTAAAAACAACCTATCACTTAAATATGTGGGATAAAAACAGTCTCATCAGAAATGGAAAAATATCATACCACCACAGCCTAATCTTCCAAATGAAATATATTTCTGGCTGAAACTGTAAGTAAAATCAAGCAATTAAAATGAGCAAGTTAATGATTATACGGGCACCAGAAACACTAAAATAAATAAAATGAACAAACACATTAAATTAAATGTTTAGTTTTATTCCTCATATGAGTTACTGACATGAGTACAAATCATAAAGCCTGGGTTCAGATTCCTATAAATCATTTTGCTCATGAGCCTCAGGGATTTCATATGTAAAATAAAGAAACTCCGAAATTCCCTTAAAACTCTGAAATGAGGTTGGGTGTGGTGGCTCACACCTATAATCCCAATACTTTGGGAGGCCAAGGCAGGAAGATCACTAGAGCCCAGGAATTCAAAACCAGCCTGGGCAACATAGGGCGACCCTATCTCTATTTAAAATAATAATAATAATTTTTTTTAAAACTCTGAAATGAGTGTATGAAAGCTAATTCAAGTGTCTAGGGTAAGGATATACAGTAAATTAAGTCTAACAGATATAAGCTAGTATTTTATTGCAGAAAGTTATGTTCTTATGTAAAAAGCAAAACAAAATACCTTAGTTAGATTTAAACACAATAATCAACATACCAATTATAGAGTTTCCAATTATTTCTGGAGGAAAAAGTCATTCCTTTGTACCTACTATGTGTAGATGCTATCCTTATCCAGAGGCCTGTACAGTAAGTCCTATGGCCATGCCTATTTTGGTAAGTAAGGCCCACAAGCTAAGAAAATATTTTACATTTTTAAATGTTTAGGGGAGAAAAAAGAATAGTATTTCATGAAGTGAAAATTAGGCTGGGCATGGTAGCTCACACCTGTAATCCCAGCACTTTGGGAGGCTGAGGTGGGTGGATCACTTGAGGTCAGGAGTTCGAGACCAGCCTGGCCAACTTGGCGAAACCCCGTCTCTACTAAAAATACAAAAATTAGCTGGGTGTGGTGGTGGGTGCCTGTAATCCCAGCTATTCAGAAGGCTGAGGCAGGAGAATCACTTGAACCCAGGAGGCAGAGGTTGCAGTGAGCCGAGATTGTGCCACTACACTAGAGCCCGGGTAACAGAGCAAGACTCCATCTCAAAAAACAAAACAAAACAAAACAAAACAAAAAAAAACATTACATGAAAGTCAAACTTCAGTGTCTGTAAATAGCTTTTTTGGAACACAACATGCCCACTCACTTACCTATTGTCTATGGCTGCTCTCATTCTCCAAATGAAAGAGTAGTTGTGACAGAAACCATAGAGCCCACAAAGCCTAAGATGTGTATTATCTTTCAGACAAAGTTTGCTGACCCCATTCTAGGTTTTGGACATACATCACTAAATAAGAAACAAAATTCATGCACTTATAGAGATTACACTGGTTAGGATGGGCAAACAACAAGTAAATGATGATAAGTATCTAGAAAAAAATAAAGCATTAACAGCAGAATAGGGAGTCTCAGTGCTGGGGGTAAGAGTTGTTGAATAGTGTGGCCAAAGGAAAACCTCAATGAAGGGACTTTTCAGTAAAGACCTGAGATAAGAACAAACCATGCAGTTGCCTGGAGGAAGAAAATTCCAAACAGAAGAACACGAAATACAAAGCCCTAAAAGGAAAGTATCTGGTTTATTCTCGGAATAGCCAGGAGGCCAATGTGGCTGCAGCCAAATGAATCGGGAAGATTAGCAGGCGATGAGGTCAGAGGGCAAATAGGCTGCCAGATCAGGTGGGGTTTAGGCCAAGAAAAAAGACTTCAGTTTTCACTCTGGATGAGGTGGAAAGCCAATGGAAGGGTGTGACCAGGGTAGTAATGTAACTTGAGTTTTGGCAGATGTAGTGAGAATATAATACAAGGTGACAAGAGTGAAGAGGGAGATGTACTCCAGAAGGAGCAGCCAGAGAGGGAGGAAGAAAACCAAGAGAGAGTCTATAAAAGAAGTCAGAGGAAAATGGAATGACTTGTCTCAGTTATTCATTGAGCCAAGGACTTCAAAATAAGAAAAGTCAAATCTTGAAGAGATTAAGATAAAAACAGAAGAGTTTCTACTAGATTTAAAAATAAGGATCAATAATAAATAAAAGGAAGAGAGAATCTATAATGAACTAAGGGAGTACACTTTTTATTCTGAGATAATTATAGATTCACAAGCAATTTTAAGAAATAATAGAGGCCAGGAACAGTGGCTCACACCTGTAATCCCAGCACTTTGAGAGGCCACAGTGGGCCAATCACTTGCGCTCAGGAGTTTGAGACCAGCCTGGGCAACAAAGTGAGACCCCATCTGTACAACAAATACAAAAATTAACTGGGTGTGGTGGCTCATGTCTGTGGTCCCAGCTACTCAGGAAGCTGAGGTGGGAGGATGGCTTGAGACTGGGAAGCAGAAGTTGCAGTGAGCCGAGATCATGCCACTGCATTCTAGCCTGGGCAACAGCATCAGACCCTCTCTCGAAAAAGGAGAGGGGAGGAGAGGGGAGGGGAGGGGAGGGGAGGGGAGAAAGAAAAGAAAAGAAAAAAGAGAAAAGAGAGAGGAAAGAAGGAAGGAAGGAAGGGAGGGAGGGAGGGACAGAGGGAAGGAGGCAGATTTCCTGAAGCCTTTATTCAATTTTATCCAATTTCCCCCAGTGGTAACATCTTACAAATAATACAATATCAAAATCAGGATATTGACAGTATAGTAAAACATGATGAATATTTCCATAACCACATGTTGTCCTCACGTTGGATGAGGTGTTGCCCTTGTATAGCCACATTTGCTTCTCTTATGCCTCACCCCTTCTGTAGTCCCTGCCATCCACTCAACTGTTCATTGCTACAGTTTTTTTACTTCAAATACTTTATATAAATGGAATCATACAGTATATAATTTTGGGGATTGGCTTTCTTCTACTCAGTATAATTCTCAAGCAATTCATCTAGGCTGTTTCATGTATTAACAGTTCACTGTTTTTTTTTTTTTTTTTTTTTTTTTTGACGGAGTCTCGCTCTGCCGCCCAGGCTGGAGTGCAGTGGCCGGATCTCAGCTCACTGCAAGCTCCGCCTCCTGGGTTCACGCCATTCTCCTGCCTCAGCCTCCCGAGCAGCTGGGACTACAGGCGCCCGCCACCTCGCCCGGCTAGTTTTTTGTATTTTTTAGTAGAGACGGGGTTTCACCGTGTTAGCCAGGATGGTCTCGATCTCCTGACCTCGTGATCCGCCCGTCTCGGCCTCCCAAAGTGCTGGGATTACAGGCTTGAGCCACCGCGCCCGGCCATATCATTATATTTCAAGTAAAGTTTATTAAAATAGCAGACAACTGGATCATGGTTTTTGTTTTGTTTTGTTTTTTATTGAAAAACAAAATGGAATGAGTGCAGTGGTGTGATCTTGGCTCACTGCAATTTCCATCAGCCTCCTAGGTTTAAAAAATTCTCCCACCTCAGCCTCCCAAGTAGCTGGGATTACAGACATGAGCCACCGCACCCAGCCTGGATCACGTTTTTTAATCCACTTTACCAATCACTGTCTTTTAATTGGTATATTTAGACCATTTACATTTAATGGAACTATTAATATGTTAGGGCTTAGGTCTGCTATTTTATTTTTTATTTTCTGTTCATTATCTCTGGTCTTCATTTCTGTTTTCTTTTTCTTGCCATCCTTAGGTTACCTATTTTTTAGAATTTCATTTTAATTTATCTATAGTGTTTTTGAGTTATCTCTTTGTACAGCTTCTATAGTGGCTGCTGTAGGTATACATTATTTGTGTGTGTGTGTGTATGTGTGTGTGTGTGTGTGTGTAAGTAAACTTATCACAATTTCCCAGTGTCATAATTTTACCAACTCAAATGAAGTACACTTATCTCCCTTTATGTCCCTATACCTTCCCCCCATTTAAAATATAATTGTAAACAGAAAGTAGTAAGAGATAAAAGTAGGCTTTCAAATAGCTTGGCTGTGAAAAGCAAAGATTAAAGCAAGTGCTGGTGAAGTTATGGGGACTGTTTTTTCCTTTTTTTTTTTTTTTAGTTTTTTGTCTGATTTTAAAAGGGGAGAGACCTGAGCAAGCCTAACAACTGAGAGGAAAAATGCAGTAGAGAGAGGTAGAAGGAAAACGAGAAACTCGAAGTGACTGATACAGTTAGCTTATTTCTTTTTTCTTTTTTTTTTTTTTTTGTTTTCCTCGAAACAGACTCTCTTGCTCTTGTTGCCCAGGCTGGAGTACAATGGTATGATCTTGGCTCACTGTAACCTCTGCCTCCTGGGTTCAAGCGATTCTCCTGCCTCAGCCTCCTGAGTAGCTGGGATTACAGGCGCCCACCACGACGCCTGGCTAATTTTTAGTATTTTTAGTAGAGATGGAGTTTCACCATGTTGGCCAGGCTGGTCTCGAACTCCTGACCTCAAGTGATCTACCCGCCTTGGCCTCCCAAAGTGCTGGGATTACAGGCGTGAGCCACCATGCCCAGTAATACAGCTAGCTTTTTAAAAGAGCTGGGATAATAGATTCATAATACAAATGAAGACATTACTCAAAGAAGAGGGGCACTTCCAGTGAGACAGGAAGATAAAAGAAAAGGTTGGGCTTGGGGCAGAAAAGTCTGTATGGGGTGTTTGAAGCAGTGAGGGAGGTCCCATTTCTGATATTATCTTTTTGTATCAAACGAAGTAAAAATCATCTGTGCTTCAGTTGTAGGAGGAAGTGGTGGGGGAGGATGAAGATTTGATGATGAAAGAGGATCAAATTTAGTCTGAGCAAAATGAGAGAAGAAGCCAATCAGAGAAAAGACCATTCATAATCAGCACTTAAAGTTCTGGCTGATTCTGAAACATGTAATTGAGTTAACAATAATTTCCAAATTTCTATAATTTATCCCAATTGTGTTTTTTATCCTAAATGTAGAAAAAGAAATGGTGAAAGATTAAACATACACAGGAGGAAGTTTTACAGGGTTGGTTTAAAAGAAGGACAGTGAAACAAAAGAGAAATAGTTAAACAAATTTCCCATAACTTTAAGTATACAAGCAAAAGATTATTCCTTGTTAAAAATGTGGTTCTACATCAAAGAAATGCCTGCAAAGAAAGGATTACAGATTTTTTTCCTTCTCATATAATGAAAATATTTCCTTTGCATAAAAATAAATGTATTGTGGGGTTTGATTTGGGTTTAGAACTTAAAAATAGATGTGAATACAGAGATAGTTTGAAATTCTCATCTGTTTAACTCCTGTTCTCTATTCTGGTTTGTCATGGGTCTCTTAACAGTACCTAGAAGGAAGTCTAAAACTTGAAATATTTCCCTCACCATAGAAAATGGCAGTGGAGTTTTAAACTTCTGCAGAAATGCTAACGTGAAGATCCCTTATGGCTATGGCACACAGCTCTGAATTGCATTAGTTTTCTAACCATTTCTGCCTAAGATCTTATCACTGATTTATCCAAGTAGACACTGGGTTCCTAGTGCTTTTGAATTGCAAAGGGCAACTAGAGGGACATTTTGAAAATCATTTATTTAAAAGTCATTTTTAATCTAGAAAACGTTTATTTCCAAGTGTGCAAAATGGTGAAGATCAGGTTTAACTTTTAATAATGAAAACATTTTGGCCTAAGTATTCTGAGACGTGGTTTTAAAAATATTGAATAAAACAAGATATATCTGAAGAATTACAGTACTCATTAAACACTGAGTGGCTGAATTGATGGATAGTGTTAAAGGATCTCCTGAAGCTTGAATTATTGCTAAATCTAAATCTAAACACCCAGAACACCTTTTAATAGTCTCTTCTTCCTCGGTTTCTGATATGTTAGAAAGAAAAATATATGCAAAAATGACTGCTATTTCTAAAGATCATTGCTTAAGACGAAATTAAACATTTAGGGCTGAAAAATAAAATGTATGAGTATTACTTTATCCATCAACAGTGACTGCTGACTCCAGAAACATTCTAACTACACAGAAACTCAAAGCACAGCTGAAAATCTGGGCTAATCTCTAGTCTCCCCTTTTCACATGAAAAACCTTATTACAATACATCACTTAGTTCACCCACACTTTTCTTGTGTGAAATAGATCCCTTACATTTAATTTAAATCAAGTAGAATAAAAATTCTCATCAGGCACTTTAAATATTAGACAAAATATAAATAAATGCATATAATTACTGAAAACCTTTACAAAAATGTAAGCAACTAGGAAATCTATTTTTCTTTAAAACAGCAGCCCCCAACCTTTTTGGCACGAGGGATCTGTTTCGTGAAAGATAATTATTCCACAGACTGGTTGGGGTCGGGGGAGGTTTTGGAATGAAACTGTTCCATCTCAGATCAGGCATTAGATTTCACAAGGAGCATGCAACCTAGATCCCTCACATGTGCAGTTCACAATAGGGTTCATGTTCCTACAAGAATCTAATGCCACCACTGATCTGACAGGAGGCAGAGCTCAGGCAGCAATGCTCACTAGCCTGCTGCTCAGCTCATCTCCTGCTATGCATCCCATTCCTAAAAGGTCATGAACCAGCAGAGGTGTTGGGACCCCTGCTTTAAAACAAATTGCTTATTAAATGTTAATAAACAGCTCCATATTCCTAATGGACACTAAAATTACATCTAAATTTTTCTCTTACCTAATTTTACAGGAAAGCCTGGAGGAAGCTTCATCTGAACAAATTCTCTAAGCTTGTTAAAGTGCTTGAAGGGAGCTATTACTTCTAAAACATTCAATAATCTGAAAAATGGAAGAAGAAAAAAATGTTTTCATTGTTCAAATTGCTATGCGTCCTTATGCTTTTTAACTACATGCTTCAAACTTGGACAGTAGTATTGACTTCCAGATATTAAGGATGAATAAATTATACACTTTATTCCTCCTAACTTTTTACTCTATAATGGTTTGTAACTTTTGATTGTTCAGCCATAATTTTCACAGTTGTTTGATTTTAGGTCCATATTTAGATGGACTCAAAGCTAATAACTAGATTCACTGTTTGGGTGGCTGATTTCCACTGTCAATTTATTGTGTGTGTAAAAGGCTCTTATGTGCTTAATATTCCTTGATTTCCTGCATATTTGATAAATGATTGCTTCTTATCTTTATTATATTTAAAGGGAAATTTGACTCACATAAAATTTCAGGTTATACTATCTTTCCCTCTGAACTACAATTTCATAATATCTCTTAGCATTCTATATCATATTAATCATTATGCTCCAATTTCTTTCATGTTTTGGTTGGATGCATTTCTTTTTTAAGTAGTAGTATTTTTCTTTCAAAAAAGTCCTATGACTGCTACGTTTCTTGAATTCTTTTGTGCTTGAGAATATCTTCAGTTGCCTCCATACATAAATGAAAGTTAGAAATACTGACAGATCACACTTTTGTTACTTCAGAAAAGCAAAGATATATGAAAAAATGTAAGGCCAGGCTGATTTTACCCCTTTTCTGCCAGGGTGCCTTTGGATTTCTTTATCAACAACTGAAGCCTAATAGTTAGATCAGGATAATTTTTGTTACTAATCATTCTGTATCAATTTTTCGTAGAACCTAACGTCATCCTATAGATTTAGTTCTTCATTACTGAGAAAATTTCTTCTATCATATTTTGAATATTATTTTGATTATACTTGGAGGCCTTTTAAGTAAAACATGAATGACTCATACTGAACCACTTTTGTCTTCCATACAAATTGCTCGTGTAATTTCTTTAATCTCTTCTTCTACTGAATTCACCAAGAGCTGTCAAAATTTAATTTTCAGTTACATCTATTCTATTCATTACTGTTTCTACTGTATTTATTTTGTAATAGTGTCATTTAGTGCTCAATTTATTTCCTTAGCTTTACAATTTCCTTTTCATTTCATTTTACTGTCTTACATTCTCATCTCAGAAAGATCTACTTTACTGATTTCGTGTTCTTTCTTGTTTTCTATGGCATATATACGTAATTTTCTTTTTCTTTTTTTTTTTTTTTGACCTTTTAGAACAAATTCTTTGGCATTTGTATGCTGTGTTCCATATTTCTTTTTCTTTTCTTTCTTTCTTTCTTTTTTTTTTTGAGATGGAGTTTCACACTTGTTGCCCAGGCTGGAGTGCAATGGCGTGATGTCGGCTCAATGCGAACTCTGCCTCCTGGGTTCAAGCAATTGTCTCAGCCTCCCAAGTAGCTGGGATTACAGGCACGTACCACCACTCCTGGCCAATTTTGTAAGGGTTTCTCCATGTTGGTCAGCCTGGTCTCAAACTCCCGACTTCAGGTGATCCACCCGCCTCAGCCTCTGAAAGTGCCGGGATTACAGGCGTGCGCCACTGTGCCCGACTCCTCATTTCATTTTCTTTTTCAGGAGTAGTGGTTATAACTGCCACATTTTATAAATTCTAAGATACTCTTTTTTTCATATAACATATCTGAAATTAGGATAACTCCTAAAATTGATGACATCTTAATATTTGCTGCAATTTTCACCTTTATTAGTAAGTAGAATATAAAATTGGTGAATCTTTGGCCAGGTGTGGTGGCTCACACCTATAATCCCAGCACTTTGAGAGGCCCAGGTGGACAGATCACCAGAGGTCAAGAGTTTGAGACCAGCCTGGCCAACATGGTGAACCCCATCTCTACTAAAAATACAAAAATTATCCAGGCGTGGTAGCGCACACATGCCTGTAGTCCCAGCTAATTGGGAGGCTGAGGCAGAAGGATCACTTGAACCTGGGAGACAGAGGTTGCAGTGAGCTGAGATTGCACCACTGCACTCCAGCCTCAGCAACAGAGTGAGACTCTGTCTCAAAATAAATAAATAAATAATAAAATAAAATTGGTGCATCATTGAGTCAATCAGGTCCTAGCTAGATACGACAAATTATGGCAGATCTGTATGTGTAGCTAACTCTCCACATTTTCTGACACTTACCTATCTCTGACATAACTTGAAGGCTGTACAGAACATTCTATCTACTTTTCTAAAGCCTAGGTATGGGGAAAGCTCAGGTATGTACATGCTTTTTAAAAAAAAATATGCACCCTGCTCTCTTCTCCAATCATTTTTTAAAAATGTATTAGGCCATTAAAAAAATTAATGCATTAGGCCATTTCCCATTTGAAAGGGAAGGAACTAGTAAGAGAAAATAGCCCAGTGCTTCATCTCCTCCCTCCCACTTTAGTGAGGAGCCTAAAACTATCGTCGTATCAGTCAGTTCTTGCTACCCATCTCTCATTCCAGTCATTTTTCCAAATTCAATATTTTTAAAAAGGAGCATCCAATGAGTACATGTTTGAGAGGATATATTCAATATATTTACCAGAATATTGTTGAAAATGGTGACAAACTACAAATAACCAAAATGTTTATCAGTAAATGAATGATAAACAGTATATCAACACTACAAAATATCAAGGAAAAAGAATAGATGAAAATATAATCACTGTAAAACTTCAAGACACACTCATTTTTTCTTTTCTTTTTTTGAGATGGAGTCTCCTTTGTCACCCAGGCTAGAGTAAAGTGGTGTGATCCTGGCTCACTGCAACTTCTGCCTCCTTGGTTCAAGCAATTCTCCTGCCTCAGCCTCCCTAGTTGCTGGTTTTACAGGCACGCGCCATATGCCTAGCTAATTTTTATATTTTTAGTAGAGATAGGGTTTCACCACGTTGGCCAGGCAGATCTCAAACTCGTGACCTCAGGTGATCCGCCCACCTTACCCTCCCAAAGTACTGGTATTACAGGCATAAGCCACCATGCCCAGCCAAGATACACTCACTTTTAAATGAAAACAAGAAACATACAGAACAAAACATGAACGATTCCCCCATTTTTATTTTAAAAAATGCAAAAATACGGATAACTCTAGTCAAAAATACACCAAATAATCATTAACTAGTGATGTGTTAAAACATCACATTTTATTCTGTAAATTTCCATACTTTTTGATTTTTTTTAAAAACAAGCATGTATTCATGTATTACTTTTATAATTTAAATAACCTACTCGGCTGGGCATGGTGGTTCGCACCTGTAATCCCAGCACTTTGGGAAGGTGAGGTGGGTGGATCACCTGAGGTCAGGAGTTCGAGGCCAGCCTGGCCAACATGGTGAAATTTCACCTCTACTAAAAATACAAAAATTAGCCGGGTGTGGTGGTGGGCACCTGTAATCCCAGCTACTCGAGAGGCTGAGGCAGGAGAATCGCTTGAACCCAGAAGGCGGAGTTTGCGGTGAGCCGAGATTGTGCCACTGCACTCCAGCCTGGGCAACACAGCAAGACTCTATCTTTAAAAAAAAAAAAAAAAATCTACTCAAAAATGTATCGATGAAAGCAGCAAAACTCAAGACTGTTGCAAACCAGAAAATTTCCAGAACGGTAAACACACTATCAAATGGCTATTTGCTTTTCATTTCAAAGGTCTCAAATGCACCACTGGGGTGCAAATATTATTACAGCCTTTAGGGTTTAATAGTTTCTTTCATAAACATTTGTAGTTAGTAACAAACTTACAACTCTATCCCTAAGGGAAATTCCTGGCTCATGGCTATTGTAGCTTTAAACGTTTTCTTACTCTCTTTGCACACCAGTTCTCTACCCAGATGAGGAGCTCTAAAATGGGAGGAAAAAAAAAAGTTAGGAAACTTTTTCCATAGTCTATCACCTTCCTAAGAAGCATCTGTCATCTTTCAATGACATTCATTAATATTTCAATTTTTCTTACTGTCTGTAGAAATAAAATTATGCTAAAAGAGAATAAGATATGCATAAGAAATTAAGACAAGGGCAATAAAAAAGAATAGCAAAGAGTAAAAGTTCAGAAATTATCAGATCTAAACTAATTTCACATTGAATATAATTTTAATAATCACTATTTTTAGGAATAAAGAAAATCATTAGTAAAAAAATTTTTAAGGTATCATTGTATATCTTTAAAGCCGCTTATTCAATTCAACTTCTATACTGTATATTGCAGTCTCTTCACTGATTAATAAGAAATATAGTGAAGAATAAGGAATTCTATATTAACTATTATCAAAAAAAATTATCAATTTAGCATAAAGATCTAATTGGCTTTTATTTGCAGTTCCAGCACAGGACAGTACCTAATTCTGTGAAGTAGAATGAGCATTCCAATAAGCTGAACAGAGGAGGTTATCTTTACAGACTGAAAAGGGCTGAAGTGGAAACAGTGGGGAAAGAAGGTGATCTGGTTATTTCAAAGTTGCTTTCCTTACACAGTTAAAAAAACAGAAGACTTCATTACTATGCCGACTCAGGTTACCTGGAATGTCCTTTTTTTTCTTTTTAAACTGGCCCATTTCAAAGTTCAGTTTAACTATGTAGTACTTAGCGGAAGTAACTACATTCTTGTTTGGTATGGTCTGCTGGTGCCTAGTGCATGTAGGAGGCTAATCTAATACAACAATCCGCTCATAAATTTTGTTTAACACTATAAAATATTAAGGTGAGGCACAGTGGCTCATAGCTGTAATCCCAGCATTTGAGAAGCCGAGGCAGGTGGATCACTTGAGCCCATGAGTTTGAGACCAGCCTGACCAACATGGTGAAACCCTGTCTCTACTAAAAATACAAAAATTAGCTGGGCATGGTGGAGCGCACCTGTAATCCCAGCCACTCGGGAGGCTGAGGTGAGAGAATGGCTTGAACCTGGGATGTGGAGGTTGCAGTGAGCCAAGATCACACCCACTGCACTCCAGCCTAGGCAACAGAGTGAGACTCCATCCCCCCCCAAAAAAAACTATAAAAATATTAAGATGGAAACATCTTGGAGAAATTAGAAAAATACAACAAAACTTTCAATAAGAAAAAAAAATGACAACTCCTTCCTAAACAGGAGCAGGAAAGTAATATTTTATATTTTATTCTCCACCAAAAGGAAATAATGGTTGACCAGGATACACTTTTTACTTATCCATTTATTAAAAATAAACCCTTTCTTTATTCATTCATCATTCTTTCAGTCAATAAATATAAACTGAGTATGAGCTATGTGGTAGGCACTCTACTGTTAGTAATATTACATCAGCAAAGGTCCTATGGAAGGATGGTGAGTAGTCTAGCATAGGTTGAAACTAAAGGATAATGACAGGTGAGGAGCTTGGAAAGGCAAAAAGGAAGATAAATAATCAATGGCCTTGCACACTATGCTAAAAAATCAGGATAATCACAAAATAGAAAAGCTCATCATACAATGGGAAATCTCAAATAAGCAACTGTCCTGTGCAATTTCCTACATCCTATTTCCTTAGAACAGTGTCCTTTAGTTTTTTAGGTGTGTATAAATTGACAGGAGGGATACAGAAAGATCTACAACCATTTGCAAGAGTTTACATAATTTGGGACACTTTGTCCTTATTATACTTAATCCATATTTTTAAAAGGTAGAAGAATTGCTTCAGTCAAAAATATATCAATAATTCTCTCCAAAATAATTTTACACCTAAATATTCACATATTCAGTTTTTACAAATTATTCTTTCTAAAAGTCAAATAATACATAACAAAAAAACTTACTTTCCATTTTCAGCAGATATATATTCTTCCCATGTAATAGTGTTCTGAGGAGGAGGTGTAAGAGACTGTCTTCGAATCGGCTGCCAAAAACAAAAATAAAGAAAGTGGGGGTGGGGGAAAAGAAAAATGTTATTTTTTAAATATAAGATGAAAATATATAGTAAACAATTAAAACTAACAATCTACTTAATCTCTTCAATATAATACTTGAAAAGGTTACTTCCAAGATCATTCCATGGTGGTTTAAGTTCTATTGGTAATATTTATTAACAATTTTTTTCTAAATCCCAAAAGGACAAATATCAAAGTAATAACACCCATTCATTGAATGTGTCAATCATCTAAAATGTTCCTAGCATCATACTAGCTGCTAAACATAGGAACTACAAAGAAGTGTAAAAACTAACTCTGGGCCAGGCCCAAGCATGGTGGCTCATGCTTGTAATCCCAGCACTTTAGGAGGCCAAGCTGGGTGGATCACGAGGTCAGGAGTTCAAGACCAGCTTGGCCAAGATGGTAAAACCCCGTCTTTACCAAAAATACAAAAGAATTAGCCGGGCTTGGTGGTGAGCGCCCGTAATCCCAGCTACTCAGGAGGCTGAGGCAGAGAATTGCTTGAACCCAGGAAGCGGAAGTTGCAGTGAGCCGAGATCGTGTGACTGCACTCCAGCCTGGGCAACAGAGCGAGACTCCGCCTCAAACAAACAAAAAAAAAACAAAAAACTCTGACTTCAAGGAATTTACAATTCAGTTAGAAAGAAAAGAAAAAAAATACAGACATAAACAGTTAACCAGAAATATGAAAGAGCATATTAAAGGCCAAATGAGATTACAGAAAATAGAAAATATGTCAGAAATGATAGGAATCTTCTGTGGGTAATAATCAAGACTATGCAATTGGACTTCAGATTTAAATGAACATGAAACAGAGTGTTTTTAAAACAGAGAAAATTAAAGGTAAAAAACACAAGGAGACTGATTTAAACTCAGATGGGAAGTTTAAAACGGAGATCAACTTAGATGGTAAAAATTGCAACGGTCAGATTTTAAAACTTTCACCCTATCTTTGCTAAATATGAATTCCAATCACTCTAAGATGAACTGGCAATAAGGAGCTAAACTCTGGAGTACAAGTGGAAATTGGAAATTCCTGGGCCAGGTGGAATGGCTCATGCCTGTAATCCCAACACTTTGGGAGACAAAGATGGGAGAATCACTTGAGTCCATGAGTTTGAGACCAGCCTAGGCAATAAAATGAGGCTCTGTTTCTTAAAAAAAAAAAAAAAAAAAAATCAGCTAAGTGTGGTGGTGCATGCCTGTGGTCCCAGTTACTTGAAAAGCTGAGGCAGGAGGATCACTTGAGCCCAGGAGGTTGATGCTGCAGTGAGCCAAGATTACGCCACTGCACTCCAGCCTGGGTAACAGAGTAACACCCTGCCTCATAGGAAAAAAAAAAGAACTGGCCAGGCATGGTGGCTCATGCCTATAATCCTAGCACTTTAGGAGGTCAAGGCTGGTGGATCACTTGATGTCAGGGGTTCAAGACCAGACTGGCCAATATGTTGAAACCCCATCTCTACTAAAAATACAAAAATTAGCCAGGCGTGGTGGCTCACACCCGTAATCCTAGCTACTCAGGAAGCTGAGGTAGGAGAATCATTTGAACCCAGGAGGCAGAGATTGCAGTGACCTGAGATCACGTCACTGCACTCCATGACCCAAGATCACGCCACTGCACTCCGGACTGGGCAACAGAGCGACTCTCTGTCTCAAGAAAACAAAACAAAACAAAAAAAAACCTCATACATTTTTAAAAACAAATTTTTTTTCAATTGCTAATGAAAATCTAACAGGACTATGGAGCAAAAAGATAGTAAGTGAAAGACTAATATAAATAATAAGATGATAACATTAAGAGAGGGTCTCATTCAAGAAATGTGGTTTTACATATAATTAGTGTAAGATGTTAATGAGCTGTATATTAGAGTTGTTAAAATCAAGGACTGTAAAGACAGAAAATTGAGTTAGAATCCCAGCTCCAATACCTGGTAGTTGTGTGAATTTGTGCAAGTTACTTTCTATTATGTCAACTTAACTCACCTGCAAAATGGGAATTGGGCCACTAACTCATAGTTAAAAATTAATGGAGATAACATATGTAAAAAGCTTAGTGCAGGCCAGGTGTGGTGGCTCATGCCTATAATCCCGGCACTTTGGGAGGCCAAGGCAAGTCGATCCCTTGAGCTCAGGAGTTCAAGACTAGCCTGGGCAGCATAGCAAAACCCCATCTCTACAAAAAATACAAAAAAAAAAAAAAAAAGTACCAGGAGTGGTGGCACACACCTGTGGTCCCAGCTACTTGAAGGGCTGAAGTGGGAGGACGGCTTGAGCCCAGGACATGGAGGCTGCAGTGAGCCGAGATCATGCCACTGCACTCCAGCCTGTAGGACAGAACAAGACTGTCTCAAAAAAAAAAAAAAAAAAAAAAAAGAGAGAGAGAGAGAGAGACAAGCAGTAAATGGAGGAAAAGAGACAAGCAGTAAATGGAGGAAAAGTTTTTTCTCTGTCCTCCCTGTTTTCTGCCTAACTACAGAATATAAATTTTGCTTTACTGGAGATAACCTGTACTCTTACTGGCTCAGTGACAGCACCAGAGAAATCTGCAAACCTTACTCCTTTCCTGTCCTTGGAAACCTAAAATCACTTTCGTTTGTCCTGTCATTTCTCTACAAATTTATTGTTCTTTGTTGAAGATGCTATATAAGTTGAGTTCTAAGCCACTATTTTGAGTTACTTTTTTTTTTTTTTGAGACATAGTCTCACTCTGTTACCCAGGCTGGAGTACAGTGGCACAATCTCTGTTCACTGCAACCTCTGCCTCCCAGGTTCAAGCAATACTTCTGCCTCAGCCTCCTGAGTTGGGATTACAGGTGTGCATCACCAAGACCAGCTAATTTTTGTATTTTTAATAGAGATGGGGTTTCGCCGTGTTCGCCGGGCTGGTCTCAAACTCCTGGCCTCAAGTGATCTGCCCGACTCAGCCTCCCAAAGTGCTGGGATTACAGGTGTCAGCCACTGTGCCCAGTCCTTGAGTTACTTTTCATTGGGGTTTCTCGTGTAGTGTGCAGCACGCATTAATAAACTTGTGTGCTTTTCTCTTGTAAACCTGTCTTTTGGTACGAGAGTCCATATCAACTAAGAACTAAGTTTGGAAGAAGTTTAGTTTAGTTTCCTTTACAGTATAATGGAGGCCAAAAGAAAAGACTGTTTCAATATCAAACTACAGAGACTTTGAGGAGAAAGAAGCCTGAAAAAGGCCATAAATTTTGTTGGTTAGAAGTCACTGGTAATCTCTGACCATGGCCACCATGTCCAGCTAATGTTTTGTATTTTTTAGTAGAGACGGGGTTTCACCATGTTAGCCAGGCTGGTCTTGATCTCCTGACCTCATGATCTGCCCACCTCAGCCTCCCAAAGTGCTGGGATTACAGGCGTGAGCCACTGCGCCCGGCAGTATAAATCATCTTATACCATGTGAATGGAAGGCCACATCCTAGGAATGGCAGAGAAGACAAAAGAAAAAAAGCTGTCTGAGATTAACTCACAGAGCAGAGAAAAAATCACACAAACTCAGATTTTTACATGAGAGAAAAACAATCGTTTAAGTCATTGTTCTTTTGAGATTTCTTATAAGCAGCCAAACTTCCATCATAACCAATACCAAATTCCAAATTTACACTGGGATATTACACATAATATTATGGCATGTAGCAATGGCTTATCAGTAGAATGACGAAGAGGCTTAAAAGCTAGTTAATGACCCTCACAAATGCTGTGGCAAAACATTAGGTAAAATAGTATCTAGTGATATGCTAGAAAGCAGAGAGACATGCGTTAATATAACCTTTAACTTTAGGGAAAACCGTTGGAAACGTTTAAGATTGCTCTGTAACCTAGAACCACAGCAAAGACTAATCCTATATCCACCGAAATCTCTATTAATATTTTTAATATTATATATATAACATTTTCATGGTAAAGACACATTTGTCACATGATTACATAACGTGGCATGTCACATCGTTATATTTTTTTCAGGTAATAACTTTTCCAAATAAGTTTCTACCATTTCTAAATAAACTCTTTTTAAACAGTACATTATACATTCCCCATCTTAGTAAAGAGTGTAATCAGTATAATTTAACCTTTTATTGAGCACTTTATCTCACTGTTATAAATATCAATTATCATATTCTAAAAATGTCTTTCTAGTTTAAGTTTATCCTAATTAGTCCTTTTTTTTTTTTCAACAAATCCCAAATAGATTCAGAGTCCTTTATTATATACTGACACTTCTAGCTGAATCCTTCAGTGCCCCCTCTATACTGATGCCATGGCTATCTAATGGAACAGGAAGACACAGAGGTTGGTGCAATACCAGATAACTCTTTAATGTTATTTTGCCAAATCAATCAGCTCTGTAACTGAAATACCTTCAAGCCTTTCCCTCATAATTAAATGTAAAACTTCTGACGACTATTTTCCTTGAAGCATATAGGAAATACTTTATTTCTAGGTTTGTTATCATTCTAATATTTCATATGGCAAAGCTTTCTGAAAGTTTAAGATATTCATGTATTTTATTATGTATTCCTATTTAGATTTGTAAATAAAGAAAAAAATCCATGCTGGTGCAGTGGCTAACGCCTGTAATCCCAGCACTCTGGGGGGCCGAGGCAGGTGGATCATGAGGTCAGGAGTTCGAGACCAGCCTGACCCACACGATGAAACCCCGTCGCTACAAAAAATACAAAAATTAGCCGGGTATGGTGGTGCACACCTGTAATCCCAGCTACTCAGAAGGCTGAGGCAGGAGAACTGCTTGGAGCCGGGAGATGGAGGTTACGGTGAGCTGAGATGACGCCATTGCACTCCAGCCTGGGCAACAGAGCAAGAGCAAGACTCCATCTCAAAAAAGAAAAGAAAAAAAAATCCATAATCATGAATAGGGCTTAACTCAATATTCTGAACATATAGTTGGCACAGTATAAGTGCTTTTATCACTGACTCTGACTAAGGTATAAACAGAGCATTGTTCCCTACTCCAATGATAACTGGTTACAAGAAGGAGCTAAAAATACAAGAGCAAGTATCCATGATTTAAGAATTTCTGAGCACTTAAATTTTGCTATCAAAATTTTTGTCAAAAATATATATTAAATACTAGAACCACATCTGGGAAAGAAGAGAAAAAAAGGCAGAAGAAGTACAGTAAAAGTAGTCAAACGGCAAATAATTCCTTCTAAATATTACCTATAAGCCATTTCTTGCAGAAATTGAAATAAATGTTTGGCTGGGGGTAGGGGACAAGAAGAAACCCAAAAGCTATTTATTTATAATAAAGCATATAAATTCATTCCAAAAAGGAGTAGACATTTATTTTTAAGAATTGAAATTCTATTAAAACATGGCTTTAAAATATAGAATTTTCATGTCTTTTGAAAAAAATAAGAAATCATATATATTTTCTAGATTTTTGAAACTTTTAATAATTCTCCAAAATCAAAAATATAATTTTTATTATTATGTGCTCTACTAGTTTTTACTATATTTACCAATAACATATTCCCAGGATTATTTCTTAAGGTTTCCCCCACTCTTTCCCAACTTCAATTTCCCAGTATGTTGAAAGAATTGCTAAGACATGTTAATACCTGGATATACAGAAAGAAAAAACTATAACAAAGACAGATTAAGAAGCAAAGTACTTACAGCAAGAACAGACTTGCACTCAGGTTCCTAAAATAAAAGCCCATCTCTGCTTCTCTATCTTCGTAACTCAGACAAAGTAACTTACTTAAATCTCAATTTCTTTTTTATAAAATGGGCAATGGCTCTCACTTCTTTAGGTCATTACAATAACTAAATCAGATAATATATGGAAAATACTTAGTACAAGGCCCATGCTAACCATTCCAGTGCTTTAAGTCAATACTAATAAGAAAGAAAACTTTGTTGAGGTGTATATGAATTCAGTTTTTGTTGTTTTCTTTTTTCAGCCAGCTATGAGAGACAACCAATAAATTTAGTTTGCAACCTGCAGAAGCTGAAATTGAGTTTATGGCACTCAACTCAGATTAGGTAGGCCACTGGAGAATCCTTCATTACTCTCTGATAAAATATAATGCTTTCCACACAACTGTTATTAATTAAATACATCTGAGTTACTAATCTACAATTCACCATGACTTGAAAATTAATATAGCATAAAGCATGTCTATTTCTACACTTGATTTGTTCTTACATTGTCAGCTGTCATCTTGAAAGCGTCAATTTTCAATATTGATTTATAACATCTTTTTTTTTTTTTGAGATGGAGTCTCACTTTGTTGCCCAGGCTGGAGTGCAGTGGCATGATGTCAGCTAACTGCAACCTATGCTCCCTGGGTTCAAGCAATTCTCCTGCCTCAGCCTCCTGAGTAGCTGGGATTACAGGTGCACACCACCATATCCGCTAATTTTATCTGTATATTTAGTTGACATGGGGTTTCACCATGTTGACCGGGCTGGTCTTGAATTCCTGACCTCAAATGATCCGGTCACCTCAGCCTCACGAAGTGCTGGGATTACAGGTGTAAGCCATCGCACCCAGCTATAATGTCTTTTAAAACTTTAAATTTTAAAATCTAGTTCACCATTAAAATGGGAATGTCTCTTGAATTTATTTGACAGGTCTCTCCTCTTTGACCCCCTATTGTTTAACCTCACATTAAATAATAGAGTTAAACACTTTTTTTCTCTTTTTTGAGACAGTCTCACTCTGTTGCCCAGGCTGGAGTAGAGTGGAGTGATCTCGGCTCACTGCAACCTCCACCTCCCAGGCTCAAGCAATTCTGCCTCAGCCTCCAGAGTAGCTGGGATTACAGTGTACCACCACGCCCAGCTAATTGTTATATTTTCCGTACAGACGGGGTTTCACCATGATGGCTAGGCTGGTCTCAAACTCCTGACCTCAAGTGATCCTCCTGCCACCGGCCATGCCAGCCAAGTTTAAGACAATCTTTTATGATACCCTCAAAAATATTAAAAATTTACAAGATAAATTTAATAAAATATGTGTAATATTTATACACTGAATACTTTTGAGAGAAATTATAGAGAACCTAAATAAATGAAGAGATACATATATATATACCGTTCTTAAAAAAGCTTACTATGTAGGCTTAAAAGAACTGTACTCCTAAAATTATAAACAAAATGCATACAAATATTTCTTTTCCTCTTTCATGTCCACTATTATATATATATATAAACTGCTAACAGTTCCATGCTGCTTTCCAGGTGTTCAATTCTGTGCCTGTGTCTGAGAGAAAAAACAACATACAGCTACCAGTATCCTTCTATAATTAGACCTATCAATTCTATTTTGTTGTTCTTGCATCCTATACCTTACCTAATTAAACCAAATCAAATTATACATATTGATGAATATCTGATAGAATTACTATTAATATTTTCTTTAAATTTCTTCTAAAAAGATTTATAATTGAACTCTGAAAATATTCTCAAATGCAATTCTTCGATTCCTCCTTATCAAAAGTCCAAACAACATATAACAAGGCACATTTTCTTTATTGTAAAAAAATTTAAAATATAATATTAAAAGGATTACTATGCTGACAAACAACAACAAAATCTTGGTTCCTAGTAATCATTAAATGACTTAAGTCAGGTTGAAAAATAATAGAGTAATTTTTTTAAAAAAATTAATGTTAGTATAAAAAAGTCTCTTCTAAGATCAAGAAAAAGCCATGTGCACCTGCTCATAACATTTTTATTCACTATTTTACTGGTGTTACTTCCCAGTGCAGTGAGGTAAGAAAAACAAATAAAAGAAGTAAGAACAGGCAAGAGAAAAGTAAAACTACCATTATTATTTGATGACATGAGCATTTGTAGAAACTCCTAAGTAATATACAAAAGACTATAGAATACGCCAGGCACAGTGGCTCATGCCTGTAATCCCAGCACTTTGGGTTGTCGAGGCAGGTGGATCACCTGAGGTCGGGAGTTCTAGACCAGCCTGGTCAACATGGCAAAATCCCGTCTCTACTAAAAATACAAAAACTAGCCGGGTGTGGTGGTGGGTGCCTATAATCTCAGCTACTCCAGAGGGTGAGGCAGGAGAATCACTTGAACATGGCAGGCAGAGTTGCAGTGAGCTGAGATTGTACCACTGCACTCTAGCCTGGGAGACAGAACGAGACTCTGTCTCCAAGAAAACAAAAAATAAAAATAAAATAAAATAAAAAGACTATAGAATATATAAATGTAGAAATATAAAAATCACATTTATTTCTATATATAAAAAACAAACTGGGAAATGAAATTTAAAGACAATCTTTTATGAGAGCCTCAAAAATATTAAAAATTACAAGATAAATTTAATAAAATATGTGCAATATTTATACACTGAACACTTCTGAGAGAAATTATAGAGAACCTAAATAAATGAAGAGATACACCATGTTCATCAAACAGAATATTCAATATTGTTAAGATATCAAGTCTCCCCAAATTGATCTATAGATTCAACACCATCCCTATACAAACCTCAGCAGGCAATACAATGGAGGAGGAACAGACTTCTCAAAAAATGATGCTGGAGCAACTGGGCATCCAAGGCAAAAAAAATAAATAAACCTTTGACCTAAACTTCATACTTTCCACAAAATTAACTCAAACTGGTCATTTCCTTAAATGTAAAATATAAAGATATAAAACTTAGAAAAAAACACAGGAGAAAATCTTAGACACCTGGAGCTAGGCAAAAACTTCTCAGATTTGGCATGTGACACAAGATAGAAATGGATAAATTGGATGTCATCAAAATGATAAACTTTTTTTTCAATGAAAGCCCACTTTGATAAGATGAAAAGATAAGCTACAGAGTGAGAGGAAATATTTGTAAAACATCTATCTGATAAAGAATTAACATCTGGAAAATATAAAGAACTTTGGGCCAGGCATAACGGCTCATACCTATAATCCCAGTACTTTGGGAAGCTGAGGTAGTCACCCAGGAGTTTGAGACCAGTCTGGGCAACATGGTAAGACCTTGTCTCTACAAAAAAAATAATAATAATAAACATAAAAAGTTGGCATGGTGATGCATGCCTGTAATCTCAGCTACTTAGGAGACTGAGCTGGGAGGATTGTTTGAGTTGAGGTGGTCAAGGCTGCAGTGAACCAAGATCGTGCCACTGCACCCCAGTCTGACCAAAACAGTGAGACCCTGTCTCAAAAACAACAACTTTGAAAACTCAACAATAATGAAAAAAAGAAAATCCAATTAGAAAAAGAGTAAAAGGCATGAAGAGACATGCTACAGAAGAGGATATACAGATAGCAAATAAGCACATGAAGAGATGACCATTCAATAACATTAGCCATTAGGACAATGCAATTAAATCAAAATGAGATCGCATTAAACACTATCAGAATGAGTAACATAGAAAATAATGACAATACCAAAAGCTTGCAAGGATGTAGAAAAACTGGACCATTCATACACTGCTGATGGGAATGTAAAACACGGAAAACACTTTGGCAGTCTCTTATAAAACTAAACATTCAGCTAACTACCATATGACACAGCAGCTGCACTCTTGGGCATTTATCCCAGAAAAATGAAGACTTATATTACATTCATACAAAAACCTATATGTGAATGTTTTTTGCAGCTTAATTCATTATGGCCCAAAACAACCCAGATGTTCTTCGACATGTGAATGGTTAAACAAACTGTGGTACACTAATACCATGAAATATTGCTCAACAAAAAAAAGAACAAACTATTGACACATACAACTTAGATAAATCACCAGTGACTTATGCTAAGTGAAAAAAAAAAAGCCAATTTCAAAAGGCTAAGGCTAACTATAAAGCCAATTTCAAAAGGCTAACTATATGATTCCATTTACAGAACATCCTTGAAACAGCAACACTAAAGAAATGGAAGAACAGATTAGTGGTTGCCAGGCATAAGGGACAGAGAGAGGCTAAGAGGGCAGCAAATGTGCCTAAAAAAGAGGAACATGAGGGATCCTATGGTGGTAGACATCTTCTGTGTCTTGACTACAAATGCCAATATCCTCGCCGTGGTATTGTTCTACACTTTGGTAAGATGTTACCATTGGGGGAAACTGGGTGAGGCATACATGGAATCCCTGTATTATTTCATACAACTGTATGTGAATTTGTAATTATTTCAAAATAAAAAGCTTAATTTAAAAAAATCCAAACAGGCTTTTATGTCAAAATTGATTTACCTACAGATTCAACATTATCCCAATCAAAATCCCACCAGATTTTTTATCTTTTGTAGAAACTGACAAATTGAATTTAAATATTCATCAACTATAAAGCTCACAATCCTATGGTTCATATGGGAAGTGTTTCCTTTAATTTCTGATTTGAAGTTGAAAGCTTAATTATTTAATGTAATTAATATTAATTTGTTCCACTATATAGTTATCTGGCATTAAACTATGTTTTAATTTCAACTTGCAAAACTACAGCTGCTTAAAATGCTACTTAAAGACCTCTTTAACTATTCAAGTACATCCAGTTACAACCTCTGCCCTTAAGAAAATCAAGTTGTCTATCATAAATTTAAATGTACATAAATCAGACCAAAAGAGGCAACTGGCAAATAGTCTATGAAACAGCATTCTATAAAGTCTTATTTCCATATACTTATCCCAAATTAGTTTGTTGCCCAAATTTTATTTATTTATTTATTTTGAGACGGAGTCTTGCTCTGTCACCCAGGCTGGAGTGTAGTGGCATGATCTGGGCTCACTGCAAGCTCCGCCTCCCAGGTTCATGCCATTCTCCTGCTTCAACCTCCTGAGTAGCTAGGATTACAGGCACCCGCCACCACGCCCAGCTAATTTTTTTTTTTTTTTTTTTTTTTGTAAGACGGGTTTTCACCGTGTTAGCCAGAATGGTCTCGATCTCCTGACCTCATGATCCATCCACCTTGGCCTCCCTTGGCCTCCCAAAGTGCTGGGATTACAGGCATGAGCCACCGCGCCTGGCCTGTGTTGCCCAAATTTTTTAAAAAGTAGCAATAACCACCAACACAACAAAATCACTTTTTTTCAAAAGAACTCTAATAAAATTTAAATCACAATATAAGTCCAAAGAGATGGGCTTTTGTCTGGTCAACAATGGGAGAAGATAGCAGCCCTGTCAAAGACTGAGCTCAGCATTCCCGCTATTAATTCATCTCCATTTCTATTTCCTGAGTGCATTTTGGCCTATATTTCCTACTGACTGAGAGATCAGTAAACACTAGCAGGCTCCTGGAAAATTAAGTCTGGTGAAGCTTTCTCCCGAAGTCAGAAGAAAAACGAGGAGCACAGATGAGATGTGGCAGGAAGGGGACAAGATCACACTAAAGTGGTATGATCACAATTTTAAACATTTTACATAATGTACTCAAGTAAATTATGGTTGATTCACTCGATACATGATCTTTCTAAGTATTAAAATGTTTTACTGACAAACATAGTACTACCAGGAATTAGGTGAAACCTGGCATACTATTCTGGAAAGTTTGACCATCACTAAAACATAGAATCCAGGACAATACCATAGGGAAAGCACTAAACATTTCAGGAATTCAAGCTTCCTTGTAGTAGACTTTTAACCTTTTCATAACTGTGACTCACAATTTATATTACAATCTGGCACTCACACACATATGCATTTTTATACAACACACACACTCTCTTGAAACTATTGCTTCATGAAGTAGTAATGACTTTCATTATGTATAATGTGCTCTGATTTTTCTTTTTTTTTTTTTTTTTTTGGTGAAAGGATCTTGCTGTGTCACCCAGGCTGGAATGCAGTGGCAGTGGCATGATTATAGCTCACTGCAGCCTCAGTCTCCTGGGCTCAAGTGATCGTCCTGCCTCAGCCTCCCAAGTAGTTGGAACTACAGGCTCATGCCACTGCACACAGCTGATTTTTAATTTTTTTTTTTTTTTTTTGGTAGAGGCAGGGTCTTGCTCTGTTGTCCAGGCTGGTTTCCAACTCCTGGACTCAAGCAATCCTCCCACCTTGGCCTCCCAAAGTGCTGGGATTCCAGGTGTGAGCCACTGTGCCTGGCCTACCATTTTCATTTAGATACTAATTTTTTTCAGTATTGCCAACAACTAAGGGGGGAAAAGGAAAAAAGTAGTCATGGCCCACTAAATTAATTTCTTTTAATCTACTAAAGGATCCCTATATCGCAGTTTGAAAAACAGTGCTATACAAATGGCAGTATCTGGGAAATCTTTTTTATTTTTTTATTTTTTTTTGAGATGGAGTCTCGCTCTTGTTGCCCAGGATGGAGTGCAATGGCATAATCTTGGCTCCACAACCTCCACCTCCCAGGTTCAAGCGATTCTCCTGCCTCAGCTTCCCGAGTAGCTGGGATTACAGGCATGCACCACCATGCCCAACTAATATTTTAGAGGCGGGGTTTCACCACGTTGGCCAGGCTGGTCTTGAACTCCTGGCCTCTGGGGATCCGCCCACCTTGGCCTCCCAAAGTGCTGGGATTACAGGTGTGAGCCACCATGCCCGGGCCCATCTGGAAAATCTTGATGAAGGTGTCCAAGAATTCTTTGTATGACTCTAGTATTTTTTTGGAAATCTAAAATTATACAAATACAAAATAAATTTAAGAATGCAGCTAATTCACTTCACAGAGGAATAAGATTTAAGGAGCAGTTACCATGTCTCACACATCTTTTATTTCCTCATTTCCCCTCCCCTTTCCTTACTGTCACACAATTCTTTGCATATAGCAGGCTTTCAGTAAACATATGCTAAACAAGAAATATATGGGAAGGTGTAAGTCAGAGACGACACCATAAAGTAGATGGATCTTCAGCTGGGTCTTCAAAGCAGTGGATTTTGATTAGCAAAGCAGAAAGAATTAAGCGCCTGTAATCCCAGCTACTCGGAAGGCTGAGGCAGGAGAATCACTTGAACCCAGGAGGCAGAGGCTGCAGTGAGTCAAGATCTCGCCACTGCACTCCAGCCTGGGCAACAGAGGGAGACTCCGTCTCTAAATAAATAAAGAAATAACACTGGGCATAGTGGCTCGCAATCTGTAATGCTAGCACTTTGGGAGGCCGAGGCAGGCAGATCACTTGAGATCAGGAGTTTGAGACCAGCCTGGCCAACATGGTAAAACCCCATTTCTACTAAAAATACAAAAATTAGCCAGGCCTGGTGGCAGGGCCTGTAATCCCAGCTACCTGGGGGGGATGAGGTAGAAGAATCACTTGAACCCAGGAGGCAGAAGTTGCGGTGAGCCGAGATTGAGTCACTGCACTCCCGCCTGGGCAACACAGCAAGAATCTGTCTCAAAACAATAATAGTAACATTAGGTTTCAAGCTTTTAATCTACTTATTAATGAAGACTCAAAGATAAAGTACAGATTCACAAAAAAATCCCAAAGGCCATTTTTTTCTTTTTTATCTTCTTCATAATAATGACATCAATGAAATGAAGATTCACAGAAAAAGGTAACATATACTAAATAAAAGCTGTGAGTATATTTATATACTTACTGAATGCCACCAAAAATGAAATCTATCCCCTCTCTTCTTAGGAAACTACAAATTAGGAGAATTAAAAATTATACCTCAAAATTCTGTTCCATTATGTTTCCACCTTTACTCAAACTCTCCATGATGGCCTTATTTCGAAGAATATCCTCTTCACTGAGATGTTCTCTTCTTTTCCTTGATTCTAAAACAAGTCCATTCACCAGATAAAAGTCTGCCAAAAAGTTTCCTACTCTTTCCTAAAACAAAACCAAATATTTAAAAGTAAAATTTTTAGGTTAAAAAAAGTGTCAAGGTAATATATTTTTCCATAAACATGTAACATGTAGGTAAAAATGAATATTCCTTTGGTACTTGAAATTATCAAATTATTTTACATTTTCTAGGTTTATACAATATATATATCTAAGTTATTCAATAAGTTAAAAAATACACAAAGCATACATTTCAAATCAGTAAAGAGAAAGTTAAAACACACAAAAATGTATGGTAGTTAATTTGCAAATGATTTTAAATAAAATTGCCACATAGCATTTCTTTAGATCCTACTCCCAAGTAGCACAAAGCTATCTCAAAACTATTAAGCTGGCAGTCAAATATCACAAGTAACAAGGAGGGGTCAGGGATAACACTGTTCCCATTTTATAGATAGAAAAAGAGTGGAATAAAAAGAAATAGTCCACATCACATAAGAATCTCTAGTACAACCAGAATTAATGACCTGTTCAAATTCTCTATTCTCTAACAGGCACCAAACTTCAAATTATAGCTGCTTGTTTTCAACAAAGAAAAGAGTTCCCTTGCTCACTAATACAATTAAAGTGTTTTAGGGAAACTCAAGTGGTGTAAAGGACATCAAGAAAAGTCATTGCTTCCTTTCAACAAAGTCCTCTTAAACCTTCAACATTAACTTTTACCTTTTTCAGACCCACAGGTATTCAGTTTGAAATACCTTACTTAAAAAAAAAAAAAAAGATAAATAACTTACTGAAAACAAGCTTCCCATTTCTATCTGCATGCAAATCACATGTCTCCACCCTGCTGCTGTTTACTGACATTCCAAAACTACATGTTCAGAGTTGTGTTCAGGTCCACCTTGCAAAAAAAGCAAAGCATTCTGCACCTATTTCTACCTACAAAATGGGAACCTTAGGCATTACTGACTCCCTCCTTACCTGTCAAAGATTTAAGAAGATCACCTAGATGCTTCAAGAGCTTTGAGCTGCTTAGCAGTAGTACTAGATGATTAGCAGTTTCAATTTTTATCTTCTCTTGAAGTGATCCATCTAATGCTGCCCAGAAGAACAAAGTACAAACAAATAAGACTTTAAAGCCAACAAATGGACTGCAATGTAGGACCTCACAACTGAGAATGCTATAATGCCATTAGGCTTAGAGAGGAAAATCAGTGAGCTTAGATTTCCTAACAGAATTTATCTGTGGCTGGGAAATAACCAGGTGGTAATTATCAGTTTTTGAAACCTTATAATGAAAAACCAC
The DNA here is from genome assembly GCF_000951035.1 of Colobus angolensis palliatus. Lineage (NCBI taxonomy): Eukaryota > Metazoa > Chordata > Mammalia > Primates > Cercopithecidae > Colobus > Colobus angolensis. The sequence goes on from NW_012114688.1 coordinate 4,879,634, forward strand.
TTAGTAAATGTAAATTATCATATCAACAAAATGTTAAGTCTGTATTCCCCATTATCCAGCCACTTAATTTCTTACTACTTATAATTGGCAAAAGCATGTAAAAAGATGATAAACACGTCATTCATAATGGCAGAAAACTGAACACAAATACCTGTCTATTCATTTAAATATCCAAAAACAAGACTGAATGAGTTAAGTTACAGTATATCCATCATATAGAATACTATGCAATTGCTAAAAAGAATGAACTAGCACTACATGTACTGGTAAGAGAAGACTTCTAAGACATACTAAAGAATGAGGAAAAAAAGCTAACTGCAAAACAGTAGATACGATACAACACTTTATGAAAAAGTAAGCATCAGCAACAAATGGCTATCTATTATTACGAGTTCATATTTATGTATTGAGAGCATAAAAAAGGTCTGGAACATATAAAGAATGGTGATGTTCTGCAAGGGGATATGGGACTGTGGGCAGTGGCCAAGGAGGGCTTTTTAGCTTTATGTATAAAGTTATATGATAATTTTATGTGTCAGCTTGGCTAGGCTATGATGTCAGATGTTCGGTCAAACACCAGTCTAGATGTTGCCGTGAAGGCATTTTTTAGATGTGATTAACAACCAATGGACTTTAAGTAGAGCTAATTACCCTGCATAATGTGGGTGGGCCCAATCTAATCAGTTTGAAGGTCTTAAGAGCAAAAACTTAGGTTTCCAGGAAAAAAAAGCAATTCTACCTCAAAACTGCAACACAGAAACCCCGCTTGAGTTTCCAGCCTGCAGATTTCTTTTTCTCTTTTTTTTTTGGACAGGAGTTCGCTCTGTCACCCAGGCTACAGTGCAGTGGTGTGATCACTCTCTGTGGACTCAACCTTCTGGGCTCAAGTAATCGTCTCACCTCATCCTTCCAAGCAGCTGCGACTATATAGGCTTGTGCCACCGCAGCCATCTAATTTTTATTTTTTGTAGAGTCAGGTGTTGCTCTGTTGCCCAGGAGGCCAAGCCTGAACATTTCTAACTCAAGAGCACAATATCCACACATTACTAAATTTCCAGCCTGCTAGATTGCTTTACATTTCAGATTTGCCAACTCCTACGATTTCATGAACCACTCCTCAAAATCAATCAATTTCTCCCTCCTTCTTCTCCTCTCCCCCTTACTCTTTTTTCTTCCTCTCTCCTCTCCCCACTCCCCTTCTCTCTATTGGTTTTGATTCTCAAAGAACCCTAATAAGGCTATTTTTTTAATTTCTCCAGTGAGAATATATTCATTTCACTGTGCATAATAAAAATAATTTTTAATAGAAGTCAATCTTGACCCTGACTTGATGTAGTTACTTATTGCTAAATTTAAGTTTATAAAAATGCTTCTTCATACAGCTCCTTCAATTTTATTTTTATTTATTTATTTGTTTATTTATTTATTTATTTATTTTTTGAGACTGAGTCTCACTCTGTCTCAGGCTACAGTGCAGTGTCGCCATCTTGGCTCACTGCAATTTCCACCTCCCAGGTTCAAGCGATTCTCCTGCTTCAGTCTTCTGAGTTTTACAGGTATGCACCACCACACCCGGGTAATTTTTGCATTTTTAGTAGACACAGGTTTTCACCATGCTGGCCAGGCTGGTCTCGAACTCCTGACCTAGTGGTCCGCCGGCCTCAGCCTCCCAAAATGCTGGGATTACATGCATAAGCCACCGCATCTAGCCTCAAAATTTTTCGAATATATGTTTGAATGGTCTTATATAACCTCTTGCTGACAGATAAAATGGGGAATTATGGAAATAATTTACACTAATGGGGAAACTTCCACAGAGATTTAACATTTCTAAAGTGTTGCAGAAATGTAAGGTTATTTAATCTTAGTCATATGTATAGAATACAATGTAAGGTTATTTAATCTTAGTCACATGTATAGAATACAAGAAACAAATATTAAGTAAATGAGAAGTCTAAAGTAGGGAGAAAAACAGGTCCAGAGAAATAGTCAAGTTTATCCCTTTTTGTAGTCTTCTTATGGAATAAAGCACTAGAAGTGTGGAATCATGTGAAAACATTGTTCCCTGTATAATAACAAGGCAGCTAGCAGTAAGAGTCCTTCCTGACAGAATTCAAATGAGCTCAGCTTTCTTTCCTGAATTCTCCAAGGACACATTCTGACTCTAACCATCCATTATAATTCCTTATCTGGATTCAAGAAAGAGAGAAAAAACACTACTTGGAGACAATGTTGTAAGCTACTTCTTGCATTTCATCACATTATTTTGGAAATATTAAATACCGAACAATGCTTAAAGTTTAAAAATCTAGATTTGCACATACTGTTTTATCTTCCCGAAAAAGCCATCCTGTCTGGGCACGCGTGAAAGAAATTGATTTTGTTGATAAAGTTGCAGAGTAAATATCACTGCTCATTAAAATATCAACCTCTTCTTCTGTTTCCATCTCTGATTCCTGGGATCAGAACAAAAGTTAAACATAAAAATGTAGGTTTTTCAAAAGTTCTTAGTGCTACATATGAAAATATCAACAATTATAATGTTACAAATTTTTAAAGACAAAAAGGACAGTTTCTAAATAATGTGAAGTGCTACTTACCCTAAAAAGAATTAGATGTTTAAATTATACATATTAATATCTTCTCTAAGTTAGCGTTATGACTAATTATGAATCTACAAAAGCAGGACACATGAAATATAGTACTCTTACCCTGTTATAGATATGTAATGGAAGCAGTACTAGATTACCCATTATAAAACTATATAGTCCATAAAGCAATGTTTAAAAACTACTTTAAGAATTAAGTTGACAGATCTGAGAAAAAAGCCCAGATAAAGAATATTTTTCTTTCAATATAGATGAATCTTACTTTAGTTCTTTTTAATGCAAAGATCCACTACCGTCATTTGACCCTTTCTTTCCCAATAAATTCTAAGTGGAAGAAAGAAAGGAAGAAGAGAACAGAAGGGAAGGATAGAAGAAGGGAAGCAGCAGAGAGAGAAGGAAGGAAAATAAGTAAGAAGGGATCTTTCTATATTCCTTATAAAATGGAAAGGAATCCATAAATATCAACCGTGATTTCTAAACTTAATGAGTAGCCATGCTTCAGGTTTTATCCTGTACATATTCCATAGTGCTGGTATATAATAATTGAGCAATAATTTTTTTTTGTATGAGAAAAAAGGAAAGTTTTGTGCTTGCTTCAGGGACAGAAGACTAAATGATGAAGTATAGAAAAGTAAGTGAGCAGGTATAAGATGAGATTCTATTCCACAATAGGCCAAGAGAGATAGCCTAACTAATATTTAAGACGTTATAAGGAAGAAAAAAGGCAAAACCTAGGGAGTTGTCTGAAGAATAGGGTTTACAATAGTTAGAGGTGCCATTCTCCATACCTCTTTATTTCTAGGTTCCCAAGAGGCCCATTTCCTATTCTTCACCATCTAACTTTAACCTACATATAGTCCCTTTCTGAATTTCTAAAAACAATACCCATGACAGCCAGGTGCAGTGGCTCACGCCTATAATCCCAGCACTTTGGGAGGCAGAGGCAGGCGGATCACAGTCAGAAGATAGAGACCATTCTGGCTAACATGGCGAAACCCCATCTCTACTAAAAATACAAAAAATTAGCCAGGCATGGTGGCACGCGCCTGTAGTCCCAGCTACTCGGGAGGCTGAGGCAGGAAAATCACTTGAACACAGGAGGCGGAGGTTGCGGTAAGCCGAGTTAATCAAGCCACTGCACTCCAGCCTGGAGACAGAGAGAGACTCCGTCTCAAAACAACAACAAAAAACAATAGCAATAGCTTGGGCCTGGGACAGTACCATTTCCTCTACCCCTACAAGTAAAGAATGCAAAATCTTGGTATTACTGCTAAAGCCGTAATAGGTGAAAATGTATTCCTGGTAACCCAAATTAATTCTGAACACAATTTTCTTTAAAAAACAGTTTGTTTGCAGTAGTTAAACAGAACTGTTAAACACTATACTTCAAATACATTATGAATCAACTAGAATTTTACATATTAGCTTGGAAACTGAACACTATATAACCCATTGTCTATGAGCAAATTTGCCTTACATTTCAAACATCCTATTTTCAATAAACTTTTGGAACAGAAATCTTATATAAATAGAGACTATCTCTTAACCACATCACTGAAAAAAATATGCTGTTTTAATTAATTACATTGCTTCAACATTTAATGAAGTTATTACTTATACATACATATTAGGATAAAAAACAAGTATTCTCTGCTCAAAGGAATACTGCTTAAAATCTATCTTTCCTGTATTGTAGGCATTATAAAATACATAATACATATATGTATATATACATACATACTTTAATACCTTAAAACTGGTAGCCTTAATACCAGTTCTTTGGTAATACTATGACATTCACAAATACTTATGCACTATTAGCCTTAACTTCTAGCTTCTCCTTCAAGACCATATTTCCAATTCACTTATTGCCTAGTTGGCTATCCTGTTGTAATTTCATAAGTAAGAGGTCAAACTATTTAATAAATATCTGAGAGTCTAATATAGGAGTAAGCAAACTATAATCAGCTGCCTGTTTTTATGAATTAAAGCATAATGTAATATACTCATTTATTTACATATTGTCTGTGGCTGCTTTTAACAACAGCAGAGTTGAGTAGTTGTGACAGAGGCCATGTGGCCCACGAATATATTGTAATATCTAAAAATATTTATTATCTCTTCCTTCACAGAAAGAGTTTACCAACCTATAGCGTAGAATGTACTGATGCTGTATTGGATACCGGGGAATACAACAAAAAGAACCCTATGCCCTTGAGGAGCTTCGACTAACAGAAGGGAAAAAAGCCATGTCAGTAAATGTAACATTAGAAGTTTTATGGTTCCAAATTTAATAGGAGCATAAGGACAACAAAAGTCATTTGGCGGGAGAGAAAGTAACACCAAGTGCATGCCCGACAGGTGTGAGGGTGCAAAAAGAAAAGCATTCCAGGAAGTTGAAAGAACATGAAAAAAGGAATAAAGGCCCAAATAGCCTGGCACATCTGACAAACTGCCAAGAGCGCAGTATGATGGTATCTAAAATAGCAAGGTAAGAAAAAGGCTAGAAAGGTGAGCAAAACTCAGGTGACAAAAGGAAACATGCCATGCTAAGGAGAATAGATTTCACTCTAGGTAATGGTGAACTTTTTAAGTATCTTTAAGTAAGTAAGGTTTCACAAATGTGCTTCTAAAGTTCAGTGTATCTCCAACATGTGGGATAATTTAGAAGCAGACGAGAAAGGAGCCAGGAAGATCATTTATAAGACTTTCCAATGGTCCAGTTGAGAAAGAATGAATATTCAAATTACAGTAGTGACAGTGTGAATAAAAGAGGAATAATTATGAGACATTAAGGAGAAATAAATGACCAGATATGCACTCTGATGAGAAAACATAGAGTACAAGATACCAGAAATAACTCCTAGGTTTCCGACTGAATAGAGAATGGCATCATTTATCAAAAGAGGAAAAACAGGAAAAAGAGCAAGTTTTGAGGAAAAGTAGTAAGGTTAGTTTTAAATAAGGTGAATTTCGAGGTACCTGGGAGACACACATGATATCCATTAGGCATTTAAACACATAAGCCTCTACTCAGAACTGTCTGGGACACAAACATGTATTTGTAAATCATCAACCTATAGGACTGTGGGAATGGAAGGGATTATTCTGGCAGTTTGTAAAAATGAGAACCATATCAAGGGCCTATCAATGGTTTTTCAACACAAAGATATGGCATGAGAGAAGAAAATCATGTTGTACTCGAAGAGGGAAAGGACATAGAAAGGAAAGGCAGCCAAACAGGAAAAGTTAAGACTACAGACAGAGCCAAAAGAAGTATTCATATTAAGGAAATAAAATAAAGATTGTCAACAACATTAAAAGAAGGTAAGATAAAAAGATAATATATGGTAAAGGTCCAGCACAGGTTCAACAAATGAAAACTATAAATGAGAATGAAGAGAAGTTGGAGTTAATTGATGTAGGAGATAATCAGTTGAATTCTGAGCAGAGTCAATGGACTGGTCAAGATGGAGACCAGAGGATAGAAATATAAAAAATGAAAATAGGCCAGGTGCAGTGGCTCATGCCTGTAATCCCAGCTCTTCGGGAGGCCAAGGTGGGTGGATCATTTGAGGTCAGGAGTTTGAAACCAACCTAGCCAACAAGGTGAAACAAAGCCTCTACTAAAAATACAAAAATTAGCTGGGCTTGGTGGCGGGCGCCTGTAGTCTCAGCTACCCTGGAGGCTGAGGCAGGAGAATTGCTTGAACCCAGGAGGCAGAGGTTGCAGTGAGCCTAGATCATGCCACTGCATTCCAGCCTGGGTGACAGAGAGAGACTCCAGTCTCAAAAAAAAAAAGAAAGAAAAAAGAAGAAAAGAGAGCTAGTGGTCAGGAAACTATAGCTTTAGGAGCAAACCATCTCAATTATACCTTAAGCTTTTAAGCAAATTATACTGAGGCTTGGCTAAAAACCTAGATTTTTTTTTTTAACAATTTAAAGGAATATTGATAAGACAACACGCTTACCTCATGATGTATTCGCTGATAAACTTTTTGTTCATTGTCTAATACTACAAAAGATTCAGAGGGTGCCGCATCCCCATTGAAAATGAAGCTTAGATCCCCTCGTTGGCACTTCATGTCAGTAAAGTCTATGAGAGTTGTGTCAAGCCTGTGAAACATGGGTAGATGAGAAACTCTGACAAATATAATTTTGATAAAACTTCACTAATAATTAAATAAGCTTTGTTCCTTCTAAACTCAAACCGAGATGCTAATACCATATTGCAAAGTCAAATTTATACATAAAAACTAAATTTAAAATATTCTATTAAAAACCAAAAGACTAATGCCTAACCATCTGATACAAAACTTTGCTTTATCCTTCAACTTGATAAACCATTTAAATTCTTGGCCATTCTATTTGACTTCTCAGATTTGGACTAGTGTTCTCTTTCCCAGCCAACATCTCTACACCCTGGAAACCTTACAGATCATTCTGTATCTAATACTCATGGATTCACACATCTGTGTGTTTACTGTGCTCTTTGGTAACCTGGACCTGTCGTGGTCTAGCCTAATGTGCTGGTCTCAAACAACATTCTACAAAGCACTACTTGCTGAAATTAGGAAAAATACTGAAAATAGAAAGCTTACAATACATTGAAGTGCTTCCATCTTGCACATGGCTCTATAAATCACCAGATCAGGATCACCCTAGCTAATGGCTGCTAAATCCAAGAAGCTGGTTGGCCCCGCTGTCAAGAGATGCTGATCACATCCCCAGGAAGCTCCTTTAAGCCTCCGTGAAAGATCCACCCTGGCTACTGAATTTCTAATGCAACTGTAATAATTCATTACTCTGTATGTTTTTCAGTTCTCATCACAGACAAGGCAAAATGAGTTGGTATTCTTGGTTTCTCCAAACAGGAAAAACAGAAATAAAACATGCCTCACATGCTGCATGAAAATAATAACTAGGGTTACATAGAATTTATCATCAAAATTAATAACAACTAAGAATGAAAGTGACACTATTGATAATTCTGCCAGGAAAACAGGGGTAAGCCAGAGCAAAGAGGGAAGTATGGTTGCCTTATGTATCAAGAAGACCTAAAAAAGTAACGCATCAACTCACAGGGGGCTGGGGTGGGGGGACCTTGTCTGTTGCTTTATAGCTGAAATCTAGTTTTTAGTCCACTTCCAGAAGCTAGAATTCAGCTATACTATTAAATAGCACCTATCATTGCTTGAGCATGTGTCTTAAAAGAAAATAGTATTAAAAAGGACTCTTCCCCTATCTCTGTAAGATGTGGGCTCCTGATAATACCAAAAAGGAACAGATCATTCTATATGTAAGTGCACTATTTGGGGTCCAAGCTTCAGCTATCAGGGAATGTTATGCTCTACATAAAAGAAGAAATGGGCTAAAACAGTCTTCTGCCTCCATTCCCTGCTTGCCCATCATAGGTGAAAGTGGTGGTGGGTTGCCAGGAGTGGGGATGAAAAGGTGAGTAAAGAGATGCACAGAAAGACAGATAAAGAAAGACAAAGACAGACTGAATGGTGACCTTCGAGGTTTTAGATCTAACGATATGTAAAATTAGTCATAGAAACTTCCCAGTTATATAAATTAATACAGCCTATTTTTATTTCATCCATGTTTCTACAATTTGCAATAAAATGGGTAATACATTTTCTGTATATCCCTGACATATTAGATGACCTGGTAAGCTGCATCACATATGCCTCAATAAATAATGTTAATTATCACAATGGCATTTTAAAGTACTCACTAGTCCTTGGCGTTAAGCCTATGAACCTAAATATTTTTAATTTTTCTCATGTAATTAGCCATGAAGAAGAAGTTCTTTATACAAATGCAAATATTTGAATGGAAAGTATTATAAGAAGAAAGCCTGAAAAAATGCCAAATAACACTGAAAAAAGGAACTAAAGACTTCACTTCAGACAAGAAAATCCTGAAAAGTGTGCAAATATACTTTCAATCAGTGATTACAGATTACCTCTTAATTATTTATATTTATGGTCAAAATCTTTGTTAGTACTCTCAAGAATAATGTTGCTCACACTTTCCTATTTCTACTGAAGTATTAGTTTCTCTTTGATACCAGAGAAGACATTTCAAATGATTACATGGCTGCCATGAGATAAAAGTAAACTTAAAGATTTCTCTTTGAATATATTTTAAAATTTAGCTTTATTAAAATGGTGTTAAAAAATTTAAATGTCTTATGACATTTAAAACAGCAAGTTTTTATTTAATGTTAACAGATTTTTTCCTTTAGATTCTTATCACCTAGGCAAAAAACCTTTTGTCATGCATCCTAAAAGCTATCCTCTCCATTAATCTGGTAAGCCTTGTTTGATGAGAGCTTTAGAACCTATCACATTTGTCCTTCATCCTCAGTTACTAGTAAGCCCCATGTCTGAGTTGCTAAGCTATAGTAACTTCCCCTTAACCTACAACCTCTCTCACAATTTTTCTCCCCCAGGCTTTTACCCTCATGTTCCTGTTTTAACTTTTGTGTGTGTGTGACAGGGTCTCACTCTATCACCGAGGTTGGAATACAGTGGCAGAATCTCGGTTCACTGTAGCCTCAACCTCCTGGGCTCAGGTGATCCTCCCACCTCAGCCTCCTGAGTAGCTGGGACTACAAGTGCGTGCCACCATGCCTAGCTAATTTTTTGTATTTTTTGTACAGACAAGATTTCATAATATTGCCCAGGTTGTGTTTTAACCTTTTTGGTTTTATTACCTATAGTTATTATATAATGTGTACCAAAACATTTACTTTAAAAAGTCATATATAAATGTGAAGCAATTTTTTTCAAAGAGACTCCTTTTTGCCTAAACCTAGGACTCAAACAGAATAAATACTTTATTTTTTTTGAGACAAGGTCTTACTCTGTTGCCCAGGCTAAAGCACAGTGTCATGATTATGGCTCACTGCGGCCTCAACTTGCTGGGGTCAGGTGGTTCTCCCACCTCAGTCTCCCAGGTAGCTGGGAGTATAGGCACGTGTCACCTTGACCAGCTAATTTTTAATACTCTTTTGTAAAGATGGGGTTTTGCCATGTTGCCCAGGCTGGTCTTGAACTCCAGGACTCAAGTGATCTACCTGTCTCAACCTCCCAAAGTGCTGGGATTACAGGCATAAACCACCACACCTGGCCTAAAACTAACTTTTTAAAGTATCACATGGAAGATAATAGTATCCTCCAAAATTGCCTACCATCTTTGGCAAGCACCTATATTAAAAATGTCTAAATTAATGAAACCATAATAATTGCTAACAAAAGGCTGCTGAATTAAATCCACATCTAAAATCCTTTTCTACTTAATTTTTCTTCTATTTTTCTGTATTTTCCAAGTTTTCTGTAATGACAATGCATTTAAGGTACATGAGCACTTTTATAATTAGAAACACCTGAAGAGGTTTTTAGAGAACAGGATAGGTGTGATGGCTCACACTGTAATCCCAGCACTTTGGGAAGCCAAGGTGGAAGAATCACTTGAGCCTGTATGTTCAAGACCAGCCTGGGCAATATAGTGAGATCCCATCTTTATTATTTAAAAAAAGAAAAAAAAAAAACAACCAGAAATATCTACCTTAACCAAATTCTATTGCTTAAGGATAATATCCTAGAATTTACTTCCAACTAAAAGTTATTGCTTCACTAATTCAAAATACTAAACAACAAATTTCTCAGAAATAGCTGATTTTTAAAAACTTCTGCTTTGTGTCATGTTGACAAGAACAACGAACAAGAAATCAGAAGTCCTGGTTCAGCCATTAATTTGTAAAATGCTCTTGTAAAAAAATCACTTAACTTCTCTGAGCTTTCTCATCTCTAAATGAGGACTTAATATGAGATAATCCTTCAAGTTATTTCTAGTTCTAGACCCTTAAACATTCAAATTAATATTCTGGAGATATACAGACACACACATACACAAAATTTTATATATACATGTATACTATTTATAAATATACCAATATATGCACATATATACATAGAAGTTGGCATATTCACTAGCATTATATATAGTTTACAAATAGATAATTTATAAATATGGCTATATTATAAAGCAAAATAAAGAATGATAAAAGTAAAATTCTCACGTAAGTTAAATAGATGTATTTTCCATCAGATCCAAACATTAATGTTAGTTATAAAAGGAATAGAATAGAAGGAAATTAAAATTAGCCTCAAAGTATTCATTGGAATGGATAGATGAATGAATGAATGGAAGAACAGATGTACGGATGAGTAAACAGGGGAAGGAAATATATGAAACAGATGGAGGAAAAAGTCAAGAATTGGGTCTTCCGGCCGGGCGCGGTGGCTCAAGCCTGTAATCCCAGCACTTTGGGAGGCCGAGATGGGCGGATCACGAGGTCAGGAGATCGAGACCATCCTGGCTAACCCGGTGAAACCCCGTCTCTACTAAAAAATACAAAAAACTAGCCGGGCGAGGTGGCGGGCGCCTGTAGTCCCAGCTACTCGGCAGGCTGAGGCAGGAGAATGGCGTAAACCCGGGAGGCGGAGCTTGCAGTGAGCTGAGATCTGGCCACTGCATTCCAGCCTGGGCGACAGAGCGAGACTCCGTCTCAAAAAAAAAAAAAGAATTGGGTCTTCCTTATGTGTCCCTCATTCCTTAATAAATCCAGGATCAGGAAGGTAACCACTGTAAATCTTAATATTATATCAAGATTCTCACTGTTTGCCTTCTAGATAGTCTGTAGTTACATAAGAATAGTATCTTTGCTTTAGTCAAGATTTTATGTCTTCCACTTTGAGTTTGTTCTCTAAGTAATAAAAAATAAAGTTTCTATGTCTTTGATTTTTTATCTGTATGTGTCAAATGAGATAAAATATTGTGAATCTGTTACAGCATTTTAACATCATAAAACACATGTAAGTTATGATTACAGGGAAAAAAACCTTCCTCTAAATCTCAACTTTCTTTTACTGAGAAAAAAATCAAATCACCTTACCTGATATTGATACCTTGTTTGTATATTTTACATGCATCGGAAGGCAGAATTCGGGAAAGTAAAGGCACTGTATTTTTAAAAACAAAAGGTAAAAAATAACTATCTAAATTTTGAGATATTTACAAAATTTTAAATTAAAAGAGTAATGTGACATTTTATTATCAAATTATAATAATTTCCTTTCAAATAATATTTTTCCATTTAAAAATAAATAAAATATAAAAAACAATTTTGAGTAACTTCAAATATCTACTAGTTACTTGTAATTTCTGTATAGTTTACTATACTCCCATCCCACCCACAAACAAGGGTAGCAGAGTCAATATGATGCCACTCAGGTACAGACTGCATATTATAGATGAGTAAACAATACCCTGTGGTAACTAAACCCTCCTGAATGGGTAACCAGATAGACCTGAACCTTGCCTAATTTTTTAAATAAAATTTGGAAAAATTGCAGGAAAGTAATGTGTATAATCGAAAGAGGCATCTTTGAAGTGAGACAGTTAAATTTGAGTATGAATCCCAAATATATGCCTTGGTTATTTAGACTCAATGTACCTGAGTTTCAAAATCTGTATTTATCTATAGACTTCAACATTCCTATGTTGCTATCTATAGCTCATATACAAGCCACAAGCTGTATTCTGATAGTTTTTTATTATTTATTATCTGCTATTTTGGGGAGATAGGAGTTATTCTATGGATAAATAAAGCTATATAACAGGCTATAATAAACTACCATGTATAAAGAAATGAAAAAAATGTGAAGTTCAAATTCTTGAAATTAAGACCATATCACAGGCACATGTGTACCTAAGTGTATGTGTAATATACAATTAACAGTCGCAAATACAGGATGGATTGATTCTGTAGATAACAAATAAAAATAGAAAATTAGTTTTTAAGTTAAAACGTGCTATCTGCATAATGCAAAATTTAAAGTAGTGATCATATTATAAATCATTTGACATTTTATAGTGTATAAAGGGCTTTATAGTATACTTTATAGTATACAAAGTATTACAGTATACAAAAGGCTTTCTTCAAAAAAATGATTTTATTTCATATACATCAAAAGAAAGTTTGCAACAGTGGGGTAGTTAGTATTACCCTCATTTTAAAAATGAAGAATCAAGCTCAGAAAACATATAAAATATGTGATTTGCCATGTCAAATACTTAGGGGCCGGTACTTTTGATTCCAATTCAAAGCTTTTATATACCTAAAAACCCAGGCTGGAATATTTCAGTTACCTTCAAACTTGTTACTAAGTCTGTGGCTATTTTCTCCGAAGTCTGAATATAAGTAACAGCATTAAAAAAAGTGTGCTCTACTATCTCAAAAGTAAACTCACCCTGATTTCAGTATTTCTTGGCTTCCCCTTATTTTTCGCTTGCCGTTTTAAAAATTATTATGTGTTTTGACAAGGGAAAGAAATATGCCAAAACTCTTAAAGCTTGATCATAAAATCTAATAAAAGATCTAAGCTATCTAGAAGCCAACGGGTTTCGTTTTAGAATTATATATGACATCTAATCATCACGTACTAATAGTTGTGACTTTAAATCAGTAAAATCCTTTATTAGGAATGAAACAGATGTGCTGACTTTTTGCATCAAAGAAAAGACATACTTTGGACAACTGTCTCATGAGAAGACATACTTTGGACAACTGTCTCATGGTTACTTCAGGAACTCAATTATGCAACATTTATAATGTGTTGTTTATGATATATACACGATTTTAGAAGTGATTGCATGTATTTATATCTTTTAGTATAATTAAAATATCACTTTTAAACTATTTTATAACATTTTGTTCAGCAATATACATTGACTATTTTAGAATTTAAACCACTAATGATTACTAAGGAAATCAGTTAAAGAGCCAAAATACTCAAGGAACAATCCAGTTTAGGATCACAAAGCAGGACTGGGGTCTCTACAGATGGGAAAAAAATTGGGTAAAAAAGATAGTATTCAGGTTTTAGACCAATCTAACTTGGAGCTCCTTTACTACACAAGGCTACTATAAACCTGTTTTTCTATGTGTTCTAGGACACCAGGACCCCCGAATGATATATAAGGCATAAAAGTAACAGAGTAACAAGACTGCATAATCTTTAACAGAGTCAAACTAGCCTAATGAGCTAGAGTTATAAAAATGTGAGAAAAAACTGATTAAATATAGAATTAAAATTCTTTATACAAGGATTAAACACACTAGAAAAATCTTAATCATCCATGCCACAAAGTATTATGCAGCTGTTAAAATTAGTGAAGTATTATCACATGAAATATGGTAAGATGCCTATAATTGGATGAATAAAAATGACAGCTGGGTGTAGTAGCTCATGCCTGTAATTCCAGCACTTTGGGAGGCTGAGGAAGGCGGATCATCAGAGTCAGGAGTTCCAGCCTGGCCAACACGGTGAAACCCTGTCTCTACTAAAAATATAAGGCACACGCATGTAGTCCCAGCTACTCAGGAAGCTGAGGTGGTAGGATCACTTGAACCCGGGAGGTGGAGTCTGCAGTGAGCTGAGATCACATGACTGCACTCCAGCCTCGGTGATTGAGTGAGACTCCCTCTCCATAAATAAATAAATAAATAAATATGTCAATTTCCATAACAATATAATAGTATGATGCTATGGGAGAAAAAAAACCTAATTCTGAGGGGTTGTGTGTGCATAGATATATACACAAACACTTTAGTAAGCACTGAAAAGCATTTGAAAGTAGTCATACGAAATGTTAGCAATGGTCACCTCTGGGAAGTGGTAACAGGGAAACTTAAAAATACCTGATTAATTTTCTATAATGTTCAAAACCTTAACAGTGAATATTAAAAATAGATTAAAACCTTTGTAAATTCTGAGGATAATTTTAGTATTAAATTATAATTTGTATTAGTCAAAACTAACTAAAAAGCATAATATAATTTTTAGAAATGTATACATATGTTATAAAATCAATGTTTAAAATTTACATAAGCTGTAGTCTGATTTGTATCTAAAAGTTCCAAATAAAGAAGGCAGTTTATCAAAAATATAATTTGTAGAAAATTATTACTTGTTGAAAAGAGGCCAGATTCTTTCTCAAGACAGTAGAATACTACTATTTTTTCATACAGTAGAGAGAAATAAGTGTTAATGGACTTCAGATTTATAGCTGCATTTATTTTTTCAGAAGAAATCAGAAGATATAAGGGAATTAGATGAAATAACAAGCATAATTGTTAATTAAAGTTTAAATCTGGTAACTTCCTAGGCATTTTACTGCTATATGGTATATTGTATAACCTATTTTCTTACTGATGAGTTGAAGCTGAATTTGCAAACCCAAGTGTATTGTGAGAATATCATAACTTCCTCTAGGTTAACAAATGCCAGAATGTAATGTTTTAAATTAAGTTGCATTTATTCACCTAACATAGACCAGGCCTAAAACTGTGAGATTTCTATTACTTTTCTTTTTTTTTTTTTTTTTTTTGAGACAGAGCCTTGCTCTGGAAATCCCACTACAAATTGGGAAGGGCAGTAGCAGCACTGGATGGGGCTAAGTACTGTAAGTAATTTCCATTTCACAGTCTAGAATTTGTTTTTAAATGTATAGAGAAAATCATAGAGGCACAGAATGTAGAACTGAAAAGAAACAGATTTGCTAGTTCAAAATTCCTATTCTACTGACTTTGAATTATTAGCCCAAAGTTCCTCATTTGGTATAATATGCATATGTGCCTGGGCGACAGAGTGAGTGAGACTCTGTCTCCAAAAAACCAAAAATTAATTTAGATGCTTTAACAAAAATGCACATAAGCTCATTATGTCCAAACCTTTTTACAGATTACATTTTTTTAAATCTTTAAAAACAACAAAATTTAGTTGTTCAGTTAGTGAAATAAAGGTCACTAGAATCAAACTTCATATTTGGATATGAAAGTTTTATGAGGAGGAGAAAAATCTTGTTAAGGTAAGTCAATAAATGACTGCAAAAAAATCTGGGGCAAAACTAGGGCCTTTCATAAGTCATTGGAATCACTGTTCAACCAAATGGTATGTAAAGAAAGTGGCTATAAAGTATGCAAGAGGCAAAATAACTGAAAGACAACAAAATATACATAAACAAAAGATGTTAACTAAATTCTCCACATTCAGAGATCTAAGTACTAGATTTCAAACATCCTTAAATTCAGTAGTCCTATAATCCCATAGTTATTTTCTTTTCTGAAAACTCCTTGCATTCTATTATTAAATTTTAAATGCTGTTTGTAAAACAAAATTTTTAAAACTAAAAGTACCATCTTCAACCTTAAAAATATAAACTATTAGCCAGATGTGGTGGCTCACTTCTGTAATCTCAGCACTTTGAGAGGCCGAGGTAGGAGGATTGCTTGAGCCCAGGTGTTCTGGACCAGCCTGGGAAACAAAGTGAGATTCTATCTCTACAAAAAATAGAAATAATTAGCCAGGTGTGATATCATGTGCCTGCAGTCCTAGCTACTCAGGAGGCTGAGCGGGGAGGATTGCTTGAGCCCAGGAATTCGAGGCTGTAGTAAGCTACGATCGTACTACTGCACTCCAGCCTGGGCAACAGTAAGAACTTGTCTCAAAAAAAAAAAAAAAAGGCCGGGCGCGGTGGCTCAAGCCTGTAATCCCAGCACTTTGGGAGGCCGAGACGGGCGGATCACGAGGTCAGGAGATCGAGACCATCCTGGCTAACACGGTGAAACCCCGTCTCTACTAAAAAATACAAAAAACTAGCCGGGCGAGGTGGCGGGCGCCTGTTCCCAGCTACTCGGAGGCTGAGGCAGGAGAATGGCATAAACCCGGGAGGCGGAGCTTGCAGTGAGCTGAGATCCGGCCACTGCACTCCAGCCCAGGCGACAGAGCGAGACTCTGTCTCAAAAAAAAAAAAAAAAAAAGATTTATTAAAGTTACTAATCAATTTAGAATAATTAAACATTATAGGGCTTTATAACGATTACAGTCAATGTCACAAAAAATACTTTTCCTCACAGCAAGTATTAAATTTGTTATCTTAACATTTCTATATGATAGGTATTTTCGTACTTGCATTTCTGCATGAGTACATATTTTATAGTAAAACACAGCACACTCTTACCCCAGCTTTGAAAATCCCAGTGAAGTTCTAGATAAAAGTCACCTAGCTGAAAAATGAAATATGAATAATTACTAAATGTACCTTAGTTAACAGCTCTTATGCTTTAAAAAATCTTTTATCATCAAAGGTCTCTAGTCAGAAATAGAAAATGATAAAATATTAACTTTAATGTTTGGAATTTGATAGAAAAAATATGGCTATTCCTTAAAACATTATAATACATGCATTACTATACTTAATTACAAAGGAAAATATGCACCTGTATATTTTATAAGAATATTTTAATTACATAGTAACATATCTGAAACTGGTAAGCATTTAAATTTCTATCAACACATATTACACTTCCCAGTATAAACAAAATAACAATAACAATAAATATTATTTTTTAAATAGTTAACTTTAGAAGTGTTATTAAAAATTACTACCAAAATGATTATTTGTATAGCCTCATAATGGCATTTAAAAAATGGCCCATTGTAATAGAAAATATTTTTCTGTAAAGGGATAATACAAGTTTATAAAATCTGAAACATATCATCATATAATATCTACGAAAAAAATTTTTTGTTTTTTTTGAGACACAGTCTCACTCCATCGCCCAGGTTGGAGTACAGTGGCATGATCTTGGCTCACTGCAACCTCTGCCTCCTGGGTTCAAGCAATTCTCCTGTCCCAGTCTCCCAAGTAGCTGGGACTACAGGCACCTGCCACCACACCTGGCTAATTTTTTTTTTTAATTTTTAGTAGAGACAGGGTTTCACCTTTTTGGTCACGCTAGGCTCAAACTCCTGACCTCAGGTGATCCACCCACCTCGGCCTCCCAAAGTGCTGGGTTTACAGGCATGAGTCACCATGCCCAGCCAAAAAAAAATTTTTATTTTGCAAATCAGAAGTTAGGCATCAAAGATTGTAACTGTGAAGAGTATATATTCTAAATACAAGCAGAGCATTAGAAATATAGCAACATCAACAAGTTAGTCTTTCTTTTTCAAAAAGTGATAAAAGTGACTGTTAATAGTAGAAATCATTGCAACATGAGTAAAACATTTTTCTGGCTTTTTCTTTATTTCTTCAGATCTTTAAAAAAAAAAAAAAAAAAAAGCACGACTAACAGAGACAAGCTATCACCATAACATCATGACAGGTCTAATCTTTCTCCCACAGTTCTTTGAGGCAGCAGAAATACAGAGGAAGAGAGTAACAACAGAAAACAAACCACTCTCTTTTTTGTGCCAGCATACCCAGCTCTTACCACAAGGACGTAGGACAGATAAAAAGAGTTTTTGTTATATAAAGAATATACAGGCTGGGCACGGTGGCTCACGCCTATAATCCCAGCACTCTAGGAGGCTGAGGCAGGTGGATTGCTTGAGCTCAGGAGTTTGAGACCAGCCTGGGCAACATGGCAAAACCCCATCTCTACTAAAAATACAAAAAATTAGCTGGCGACAGAGTGAGGTGCTGTCTCAAAATAAATAAATAAATAAAAATAAAATAACCTGCCACTTTTAGTAGCAATGGCTTTAGCTCTAGAGAATGTTCTAATTCAAAGACAAAGGAAAATTATTGCCATTAACTATGACTTACCTCCTTTTTTTTTCTTTAGACCTCTTATCTAATTTATTGAAAGTAATAAATCTTTATCTTCCTAGTTCAAAGTGAGGTGTAGAAGATCACATTTATACACTATAATTATTATGTAATTTAGGCATAATTTTTTACCATATTTTGGCCCTTAATAAGTGAGAATTTCAATTGTATTAAGAAAAAAATGCTTAAAACTACACTTATAATTACTCCCAAGGTGCAAAATAAACAAAGAAATATAGCTTACCTCTTTCAGGGCTTTTAATAATCGAGGTCGTTTTTCTTCAACACTTTCCCTGGATTGCTGCTTAAGCTTCCTCAAAAGAGCTGTAACTAAAGTTTAAATTTTAAAAATAACTAATTTAAATTTCATCATGCAATAAAAACACCACTGGCTTATTACACATATAGATAGATAATACATGTACACATATGCGCACATGCATGTGTGTGTATATGTATGTGTGTGTGTGTGTGTGTGTATCTACAACCACAATACATTTTGAAAGGCCAAAAATCAAAGAGCAATGTTTAAATTACTGAAGGTCTCTTGGAACAGTAAAAGAAGCTGAGACATAGAAGTCAGAGAACATGGGACCTATATAGATAGAATAAGTTAGTAAGTAAGTTTAATAAAAAGAATAATGAGAAGAGATATTTCAACATCAACCTACACCATATTCACACTAGCTTTTACTAGTTTTTAATTATCAGTAAAGATTTACCTAACTGTGCCAAGATAACCAAACTCATTCAAATGATGTAATATCCTCATAGAACACTGACCTCAAGGAAGATCTCAAAAACAACCGATCTCAAAAATCCCACTGGAAGCCACTTTTCTAAAAATGTATAATGACCTACAATTGTTACCAGGTGTATCTGTTCTTTTTTCACTGGCGGATATACCTTCACCTACTACCAGCACAGTATAAAAAACACAAAACTGAATCTTACTGTATCTGGAAAAAGAACTTCTGAATCTAAGAAAACCTAAAGTCCTCCACAGTATATTTTCAATTACTAAGAGACTGAGATTTAAGCACATTGCTAAAGTTCAAACCCCCGCTTCACCATTTAGTGGTTGTGTGTAAACTTGGACAAGTTACTACTGAATTTCTCTAAACTTCCTTTTTTTATTCCTCTCCTTTGTCAAGTAAGAATAGAAGTAAGGGCACAGTGGCCTGCACCTGTAGTCCCAGCTACTCAGGAGGTTAAGGTGAGAGGATCACTTGAGCCCAGGGGTTCGAGACCAGCCTGGGAAACATAGTGAGACCCCATCTCTATTTAAAAAAAAAAAAAAAAAAAAATTAGCTAGGGCTTGATGGTGTGTACCTGTGGTCCTAGCTACTTGGGAGGCTGAAGCAAGAGGACTGGTTGTGCCCAAGAGTTTGAGGCTGCAGTAAGCTATGACCATTGCATTCCAACCTGGGTGACAGAGCAAGACACTGTGCCTGCAATTAACTAAACACAATTTTTATCTGTTAGAATGAAGGTCTAAAATTCACTGGCAAAAATCATTCAATTAATCCTTAACATTTATCAAAATAAGAAAAAATATTAGACTTGAATGAAATAAACATAGAAAAAATAAGAACACGGAAAAATGTGCACTGGGGGAAATATATACATCAATACATGCTAATTTCCTCCTGATTCTAATTTTTCATATACATACATATACATATGCGTTCTGAGGGCTTTTTAAAATCAGTAAATTATTTTTACTATTTCACAGTATGCATTCTTATAAACCACTTCAAGTCCCACGTGGAACGCAGAAGCAGAAGGCGAATAAAAAAAGAAGGTAGTCAAAGCTTGGACCAGATTTTTTTTTGTCCACATAGGCACAAAATTAGGAAAAATCTAGGGAAGGATGTAAAAATAGTAGGAGTTCTTCTTATTTTTAGCTACAGGTCTAACTAAATCCCAATATATTTTAAAAAGCCAAAAATCAAAGAACAATGTTTAAATTACTGAAGATGTCTCAAAATAATAAAAACTGAGACACAGAAATCAGGAAACATAGGACCTAGTTTCAGTTCTACCGTTTATTAGCTCGGTGACCTAAATCAGTAGTTCCCAAATACGAACCTACATTTCTGTGCCCAATTGTTTGAGTTTCCAATGATATGCAGAAAATGAGAAAAAATGTGTACTAGAATGAGTTTTTTCTTAATAAATTTTTAAAAGACTATTCTTCCTACTTTTGGTTTCAAATATCTTTTTTAAAAATAAAATGTGGATCACAAAAGACAGTAGTTATCTTTTTTATAAAGTTCTGATAGTCTAAAATGAAAAAGTTAGATTCCCTATATAAATCACCAGAAAAAAATTTTTTCGGGTCTGTGAAATCCAAAAAGTCTGAGAATCAATGACTTAGATAACCATTTACAGATTCAAGTTCATATGAATCTAACAAACCTTCCTGTTCGTTATATTTAACTTTAATGTCAAAGTCACATTACCCAAATGTAGTAAAATTCTTTTTAATGGTCATTGTTTTCCACTATAAGCTCAAGTACCTTAATAAATCTTATTCAATCTACCTTGCCTTCAGATTGAAATGGACCTTGGTTGAATGCAGAGAATGAAAAGAATTCAATTCCTAGATAGAAAGGGTCTTTCAATAAAAAGCAGAGGCTATATATTTTTTTATCAGCCTGATTTTAACTAAATATAATTGTAACTGACTGAAGGCATTCAATAAATAACGACCAAACATCATTAAAAAGGTAATGGCAACCACTGTATATAAGCATAGTGTAATAACGTATGCAAAGAGATTCCCTTTTCTATATAAGACTTCATATTGAAAAACACCAGAAACTGAATCTTCTTTTGGATGCACAAACATTCAGAAAGCAATTACACAAGATTACCAGTATCCTTTTTAGGCAGCAGTATTGCAGTATTTGTATTCCCATATTGTAAGAATTTTACTAGTACTGATTAATAATGAAGATAAAATTAGCTTTAGAGGATTTAGGTGATAAGAGAATTCATACAAAGACTCAAATGCAAAAGTCCATAAACCGCAAATAATTTCACTTTCTCATTTCTCCTTCTCCGACTGAAGTTTACAGTTTGACGTAAAACTTTTGGAACTATGCCCTACTGCTCCAAGTATTACTTAAATCTGCATCTTTTCCACTCCTCTTCCTTCTAAGCTCCAATGTATTTCCTGCTTCCCACTTGGACAATTCTACCTGATGTGCTACAGTTGATTCAAACCCAACAAATCTAACACAAATTAAAGATCATACTGCTCTTGCTCCTATAGTCTACATATCAATTAATTAATGAAATCACCATCAATCCATAATAAAGACCTTAGAGTTACTCTGAATCATTCTATCATTACCTATATCCAAGAGATAATCCATTCTGTTAAATCTTTTTTTTTTTTTTTTTTTTTTGAGACGGAGTCTCGCTCTGTCACCAGGCTGGAACGCAGTGGCACGATCTCGGCTCACTGCAACCTCTGCCTCTCGGGTTCGAGCTATTTCCCTGCCTCAGCCTCCAGAGTAGCTGGGACTCCAGGCACGCACCACCACGCCCAGCTGATTTTTGTATTTTTAGTAGAGACGGGGTTTCACCATGTTGGCCAGGATGGTCTAGATCTCTTGACCTCGTGATCCGCCCGCCTCAGCCTCCCAAAGTGCTAGGATTACAAGCATGAGCCACCATGCCCAGCTAAATCTTTCTTTTAATTACTTTCTAATCTATCCCTTTCTTCTCTATGTCTTTAAGTCAAGCTTACCTCATTTGTTCCAAAAATGTTTTTTTCTAAATATCTCTTGCCTCCCTGACTCCACTGTATTAATTAGAAAGTCTTTTCACTTATCTAATAATATCAATCCCTGCTTTGAAGTCTCCTGGGCTTTTGCAGAGACCGGAAATTGAGATTAAAATCTTGAATAGCACATAAAGCTGGTATCAATGTGGTCCCTTTATCATTACAACTTCATTTCCCAACACTGGTCTTTGCCCCTTCATCCATCTTTGCCATGTGTCATTAAGAAGCCAAACACAGGGGCATGGTGGTTCACGCCT
This sequence comes from Colobus angolensis palliatus, assembly GCF_000951035.1. Lineage (NCBI taxonomy): Eukaryota > Metazoa > Chordata > Mammalia > Primates > Cercopithecidae > Colobus > Colobus angolensis. Next base: position 4,901,986 of record NW_012114688.1, read on the forward strand.
GTAATCTCAGCACTTTGGAAGGCCGAGCCAGGTGGATTGCCTGAGGTCAGGAGATCGAGACCAACCTGGCCAACATAGTGAAACCCCGTCTCTACTAAAAATACAAAAAAAAAATAGCTGGGTGTGGTGGCAAGTACCTGTAATCCCAGCTACTCAGGAGGCTGGGGCAGGAGAATCGCTGAACCTGAGAGGCAGCGGCTGCAGAGAGCCAAGATCGCACCATTGCACTCCAGCCTGAGCAACAAGAGGGAAACTCCATCTCAAAAAAAAAACAAAGAAGAAGCCAAATACATACTGTTCCCTAGTATATGCCTTGTTTTTTACATTTCCATGCTTTATACACATTTCACTCTGGCAGAGTAGAATGTCTTCACCCACCTTTTTAGCTCCTAAAATCCTTTGAGACAGCTTTAAGAACCAAACACCTTGCTAAAAACCTGAATAACTTTTCCACTCATCAGTTTCCCCCAGGACTTTGTAAATACTTCAGAATGCCACAGAATATTCACTGGTCTCTCTCCCTAAAGTAGGATGATTTCCTCAACATCATAGTTAATGGCACATCCTGACTATGTTTCTGACACATCCAGTAGGTATTTAGAACACAAATAAACAACTCCTGGCCTCATACACTCTGCCTAAAGGGAATGGGCAGAGTTCTGACACAGTATATGAGCAGAGAAAACTTCCTTGTACTTGAGCTGAGATCTGAAGAATCTTAAGGAGCTATGATAAAAAGAGGGGGATATATAAGTATGAGGACTATGAGAAACCAAAAAGCCAGCCCAGCTGACACATAGAAAGCCAGATGGAAAGAACAAGATGAGGAAGGAGACAAAGAAGTGGTACTATCATACGGGACCTCATAAACGAAATTAGCAATTTTGGTCTTTGTCTTCAGAACAGGAGGTTTTAAAGAATTTTATGTAGAGAATAATATGACCAGAAGATGAAACTAAAATATAACAAAATATTAACAGTGGTTGTCTTTTTTTTTTTTTTTTTTCTTGAGACAGGGTCTCGCTTTGTCCCGGGCTCCAGGCTGGAGTACAGTGGCACAATGCCAACTCACCACAGCCTCAGCCTCCCAGGCTCAAGTGGATCCTCCCATCTCAGCTCCCAAGAAGCTGGGACCACACGCACACACCAACATGCCTGGCTAATTTTTGTATTTTTTTGTAGAGACAGGTTTTTGCCATGTTGCTTAGGCTGGTCTTGAACTCCTGGGCTCAAGCGACCCACCTGTCTCAGCCTCCCAAAGTGCTGGGATTATAGGCGTGCCCCACTGCACCTAACCCAACAGTAGTTATCTGTGAGTGATATTATTTTCTTTTTTTCCCCCTATAATTCCTAATTTTCTACAATGAATGTCATCATTTTCTTATAAGAAAAAACATTATAAAGTTTTGAAAACTCAGGAGAGTTGTGATAAGTAAAAGTCCTACTATAATTCTTCACTTTTTTCTTTTTTTTTTAGACAGAGTCTTACTCTGTCACCCAGGTTGGAGTGCAGTGGCGTGATCTCAGCTCACTGCTACCTCCACCTCCCAGGTTTAAGCAATTCTCCTACCTCAGGCTCCCACGTAGCTGGGACTATAAGCACACATTACCACACCAGCTAATTTTTGTACTTTTTGCAGTGTTGGGGTCCCCCTATGTTTCCCAGGCTCAAGTAATCTGCCTGCTTTGGCCTCCCAAAGTGCTGGGATTACTGGCATCTAATATAATACTTTTAAGAAAAATTTTGATTCTTGATACACAGTCTTGAATTTTCTTTGCAGTTTTTATTCATCTTTTCATTAATTCATTAAACAAATATTGTACCAGAGATAAAGGGGTGAATAAGACAACATATGCATGACTTGAAGTCTCACAAAGCTTATATTATCAAGATATACAGAGTAGGGAACACATACTGAAAAATTAATAAGAAGTATGCAACATATTGCATAGGAAAAGACTAAACCACTTTGAAAATGTAAAACAAGAAGAACTTAAGCTACTCTAAAAGATGAGGAAAGCCTTCTCTCAAAAAGAAATATAAAATTGAAGGCTAAATGAAGACTTCTAGTTCAACGTAAGACTATAAACCAATACGAATTGCTGTCTCTCACACCACGTTAACCTTTGATGTGCCACAAAAATAAGACAAAGGCCAATAGAATTCCCAAAGCTACCATAACGTAAGTATACCATGACATAAATCTGCACACAAACTGTGAGCAACTTCTGGAGAGACAAAACACAACTAGATCCCAGAGTGCATAAAGAATCCAGAGCTGTCTAGATCAGAGAAAGCTAGGGACCATGGGTGAGGGATAAATTGTGGGGGAAAAAAAGGCTTTTTACTTGTATCCTATCTCTATCTCACACTGGTCTGGGCTGATCACTGTTTACCAGGTAACCACTGTAAGGCACAAAAGCAATATAATCTTGAAATTTTATTATTAATTAGTGAAATGATTCTAAACAGTTTCTGACAAGTAGTTTGCATTGTCTGTTTTGTGGTACAAGAATGTTAGCAAAATTATCAGAAATCAGAAAAAATGGACAAATAGGTGACAAAGTTTTTGCCAATAATTAATAATATTAGATTATCTCTGATTTTTCAAAAAACATAATTTTCTGAGCCCAGAAAATGTTAATGTAACACAAGCTAAAAAATCAAAAACTTAATCACAGTGCGTAAGATAATTTCAAAGTACAGACATAGCCGGGTGTGGTGGCTAACGCCTGTAATCCCAGCACTTTGGGAGGCCAAGGCAAGTGGATCACCTGAGGTCAGGAGTTCGAGACCAGCCTGGCCAACATGGTAAAACCCCATGTCTACTAAAAATTCAAAAATTGGCCGGGCGCGGTGGCTCAAGCCTGTAATCCCAGCACTTTGGGAGGCCGAGACGGGTGGATCACGAGGTCAGGAGATCGAGACCATCCTGGTCTACACGGTGAAACCCCGTCTCTACTAAAAAATACAAAAAAAAAACTAGCCGGGCGAGATGGTGGGCGCCTGTAGTCCCAGCTACTCGGGAGGCTGAGGCAGGAGAATGGTGTAAACCCAGGAGGCGGAGCTTGCAGTGAGCCGAGATCGCGCCACTGCACTCCAGCCTGGGCGACAGAGCGAGACTCTGTCTCAAAAAAAAAAAAAAAAAATTCAAAAATTAGCCAGGTGCGGTGGCAGGCACCTGTAGTCCCAGCTACTCGGGAGGCTAAGGCATGAGAATCACTGGAACTCGGTCTCAAAAAAAATAAATAAATAAAAATAAGTACAGACACATGTTTAACACCATTATACATTTATATTACTATTTCTAAATATGCACCGTAAGAGTTATTCAATTAATTATCCTTTAAGTTAGCAGTTAAGTATTTGTTTCATGTGATGGAAAGTAATGAAAATATCAACACTGAGCAATTATGGCTATATAATTACATAATAATAGTCAATGGGGTATTATTTAGAATGACTAAGATATCACTCTACCTAAGAAAATCACTTTAAGAACAGACCTCAACTATCTGAGTCTCAATCTTTTACCTTTAAATTGATTGTTAAATATCCTTTAACTAATTTCCCATGATAATTTTGTTTATTGGCCTTCCCAATAATTATGAATTCTTAAACAGAAGAGACGAGGTCTTTTATTCTCCACATCTTAATATGCACACATGTTTTATAGTAAGGACTCAGTAAATACTGATTCTGAATAAAAGAATCCTTGAAGCCGAGTGCAGTGGCTCACACCTGTAATCCCAGCATTTTGGGAGGCCGAGGCTGGTGGATCACCTGAGGTCAGGAGTTTGAGAACAGCCTGACCAACATGGAGAAACCCCATTTCTACTAAAAATACAAAATTAGCCAGGTGTGGTGATGCATGCCTATAATCCCAGCTACTGGGGCAGGAGAATCGCCTGAACCGGGGAGGTGGAGTTTGCTGGTGAGCCTAGATCGTGCCATTGCACTCCAGCGTGGGCAACAAGAGCGGAGCTCCATCTCAAAAAAAAAAAAAAAAGAATAATTGAAAGTCACAAAAGTCACACTAGACAGAAACCCAGAAGCCAACCTGCTTTCCTCTCCACTCTGTTAATTAGTTAGAAAAATCAGAGGAAGTTTCTTCAGACCAGTTGTTGCAACTCTTATTATCACTTTCTTTTGGATTTGCACATTTTTTATCCTTTCCTTGAAATAGTTCTAGGATTAGTATTGTTTCTTGCTCTCATGAGAGTCTCCTGATATATGTCCAGAAAGGACAACTGTCAATGTATAACAAATAAAAAAAAAATACACTCATTTTAGTTGTTAAAATATTACAATTTTATCTCAGTGAATCTTAGACCCAAATATAACTTCACCATTAAAAGTTGTTTATAGGCTGAGCACAGTGGCTCATACCTGTAATCCTAGCACTTTGGGAGGCCGAGGCGGGCAGATCACGAGGTCAGGAGTTTGAGACCAGCCTGACTAACATGGTGAAACCCTGTCTCTGCTAAAAATACAAAAATTAGCCGAGCGTGGTGGCAAGCGTCTGTGATCCCAGCTACTTGGGAGGCTGAGGCAGGAAAACCCCTTGAACGTGGGAGGTGGAGGCTGCAGTGAGCCAAGATTGTGCCATTGTATTCTATCCAGCCTGGGTGACAGGGCAAGACTCCGTCTCAAAAAAAAAAAAAAAGTTGTTTATAAAGTTCAGGAAGTCCACAAAAATGTATATGAGGTAGAATATACAGCTAAATAAATTTTTTTTTTTTTTTTTTTGAGACAGAGTCTTGCTCTTGTCGCCTGGGCTGGAGTGCAATGGCGCGATCTCCGCTCACTGCAACCTCCACCTCCTGGGCTCAAGCAATTCTCCTGCCTCAGCCTCCTGAGTAGCTGAGATTACAGGCGCCTACCACCATGCCCAGTTATTTTTTTGTATTTTTAGTGGAGACGGGGTTTCACCACGTTGGCTAGGTTGGTAGTGAACTCCTGACCTCAGGTGATCCTCCCGCCTTGGCCTCCCAAAAGTGCTGGGATTACAGGCATGAGCCACCGCGCCCTGCCTGCCAAATCTTAAGTGCCCAGAAGAGCCCAAAACATAGCATCAAAATAAGACTGAATCTATGTAACATCCTAGGAGAGTTCCACATTGTGCATTTCTTTAATAAAGCTGCCAATGTTTTTTACTTCTTTCCACAAAGTTAGATTTAATTGATCATTTTCAGCCCAAAACTATAAAGATAATATTATCAGCAAGATAATATTCCCATTCATCCAGATTAACTTTTGTAAAATTTTCCACTACTGAGATATACTTGACAAAAATAAGATCTGTATGTGAAGTTGAAAAAAATTATGGGTAGGAGGAGGGAGAGTGGAATAACTGAACATTCAGCATATTATCAAAAAGAATAGGACATGTTTTGGAAATACTCTTTTAATGACTAAAACAAAATAGAGACAGTCTTATTCCTTGCTTCCAGCAAAATCTATACCTACCAACTAAAGCAGGTAACTATTGTAACACTATTTTTAGTTCCAATAATGGCCTAAATAATTAAGCAGTTGCCAAAAAGGACAGTCAGGTTATTAGTTTTTTTAAGTCCTGTATTATGGATGAATAAAAAAAAAATCAGAGAACATCAGTCAGGTAGGTAGAATGCTGCAAAAGAAAAAAATTCATGATTTTATACGTGACTCCTCAATTCTTTCTGTGTACCATTCAATGTTCAAGTTCCTAAGTCATAAATAATTCGTATGTAAGTTTATATATAGTTGCAAATGTTCATATCATGGCAAGTTAAATTGAATGAAGAATATTTCAAATGCATGACTTCATATTTTTAGAAGATACATCAACAACAGTAATTCATATTGCTTACTCATCTGTCTATCTCCATAGCTGATGGCTTCCGCCAGAGGGCTCCATCCCTGAGCATTTTTCACCTTGACTGGAGCATTGTGAGCCAAAAGTAAATGGGCACATTCTGCAAAATAAAGTAGTAATAATATCAAACATCATGCAATTTTTAGAATCTCTAAATATAAATATATAAAAGCTTAATATACCAAATTAACATAAATAGATGAAATAAACACTGTACCATGTAGAATTATGTAATTTGAAAAATTCCTGTGTATCTAACTAAACCAGGTAATTTCAGATCCCTAGATTTAAAAAGTATCCATTCTACTACCTAAAAGTAAATTGGATCTCTCTGCAAAGAAGGTATCATGTTCCCTAATAATTGTTCCCAAGAGTATTTTTTTCATGTTTTCATACTCTAAAAGATAACCCAAAAACTTTAAGACAGATTTACATGCAAATATCTATCAGCTAGTAAAACCCAAAAGAGGATTTTTATGTCCATAATGTCAAATAGAAAGTTCATTTTTTATTTCAGAAGCAAAAGTGCTTTCAAAAAGAATCAGTAATGTTTCCTATAAACACTTATTTTTCAAATTTTATAATTCTTATTGTTTGGAAGAATGTTCAAAAAAGGGGCAAAACTCGGCTTATGATAGAACGACAAATCTAGATAGTTTTTCAAATAATCAAAAGAAGTCTAAGGTATAGACCTTTCTATAGGTTGAGAAAACTTTTTCTTTAATTAAAAATAAAAAGTTGGCTGGGCGCAGCGGCTCATGCCTGTAATGCCAGCACTTTGGGAGGCCGATGCAGGCAGATCACGAGGTCAGGATATCGAGACCATCCTGGCTAACATGGTGAAACCCAGTCTCTACCAAAAATGCAAAAAATTAGCCAGGCATGGTGGTATGCGCCCGTAGTCCCGGCAAATTGGGAGGCTGAGGCAGGAGAATCTCTTGAACCCGGGAGACAGAGGTTGCAGTGAGCCGAGATTGCGTCACTATATTCCACCCTGGGTAACATAGCAAGACTCCATCTTAAAATAAAATAAAAAGTTTATTTAACAGGAAAAAAGTTAAAACTGAGGCCCACGCCATGCACGGTGGCTCATGCCTGTAATCCCAAAACTTTGGGAGGCCAAAGTGGGCCGATCACCTGAGGTTGGGAGTTCCAGACCAGCCTGACCAACATGGAGAAATACCATCTCTACTAAAAATACAAAATTATCTGAGCATGGTGGTGCATGCCTGTAATCCCAGTTACTCCGGAAGCTGAGGCAGGAGAATCGCTTGAACCTGGGAGGCAGAGGTTGCAGTGAGCCGAGATTGCCATTGCACTCCAGCCTGGGCAACAAGAGCCAAACTCTTTCTCAAAAAAAAAAAAAAAAAAAAAAAGACAGCCATCCATCCATTCATTCAATCAATAATTCAGCAAATATTTACCAAATGTCCATTATATGCAATTTCTAAATACCAGGTACTAGATAAGGTATTGTTATCGAAGAGCGCAATTCCTATGTTGGAATACAACATGTAAATTAATAACTAGAAAAGAAAAATAATGCAAGATAATGATAAGTGCTTTAAAAGAAGTAAGAGTGTCAAGACAGTGTAATGTGGGTTGGCTAAGGTGGAGAACAAATGGCACTACTTTAGCATTATTCCTAGTGATAGAAGAAATAAATACACTAGCAGGGAACTTTATTACAATAATGTAAAATAAATACAGAAATTTCATAGCAGTGTTTCAATCTGGTAACAGTATATAAGAATATAGGTATTCTTATATACCTACATATATAAATAGGTACATAAGAAAACAAACGAATGTTTATTTTAGTGTTGTTTGTATGGCAATTATATTGGAAACAAAGTGAATGTCCACAGTAGGGCAATAATAGGCATGTTGCATCTACGTTACAGTAATAATATACAGTCATTTTTTCAGACTAGAGTCATATTAAAAGTACAGAGAAGCTAGCTTGAATGGTTAGCCAAATTTGGGAAATTTAGCATCAAAAAGAATAATGGCTAACTAGTTATAACACATTGAAAAAAAAAAAATGATAAGCCCATAACAACATCAAGAAATAAAAGGGAGGGCAATAAGTTCTTACTTACAGAATAATGCAATGCTACCTAATAAATGTAGAATAAATGATAAAATTAGAAAATTTAACATAATATCCACGTAATTTAACATAAAACCCCATGTAACTGGTTTAGGCAAAGGTCTTTATTGAACGCTAAAGCCAGTAGGTAAAAGGCTTTATGCTGGGAATAGGATATTCACATGAAACCAAAGTATTGTCCCAAGAATATTTACTAATAATAAACAGAAAAATGTTCCTTTACAATGGATATATTTGAAGATCATCACTTAAACTATCTAACTTAGTGGCAATTAACAATGAAATAATCTGGTATTGTGTGTTTCCAGTGTGCTATATGTAAAGTTCCTAATTTCACCTATGAAATATTCTATCCAGAAATGTTTAACCTGAATCTAATAAAGCCTCTATAGCTAATTTTCAATTCACAGAAAAAACAAAGGATAAAGAACAGGTTAAGAAACATGGAGAGAAAATGATCAGAAAAATCTGAGAGAAAGGACGTTCTACAAGTTAACTGGTCAAGACTTTTCAAAAAGTTGGGCACAAAGGTGGGGAAAAGGTGAACAAACTGCTCTAGATTATGAGACATAACAACCAAATGCAATGAGTGACCCTCAACAGGGTCATGTTTCAATATAAAAAAACCTATAAATGACATTCTGAGAACAATTGGAGAAATCTCAATATGCATTGGGTATGACACGATATTTTAACGGTATCATTAATTTTCCTTGGTGTGATAATGATAATGTGGTTATGAAGGAGAATGTCTGTATTCTTAGAGGTGCATGCTGAAGTATTTGGGAGTAAAATGCATATCTACATTTAGATTTCAAATGGTAAAACAAAAACAATATATACAGGCCAGGCGCAGTGGCTCACGCCTGTAATCCCAACACTTTGGGAGGCTGAGGGGGCAGATCATCTGAGGTCAGGAGTTCGAGACCAATCTGGCCAACATGGTGAAACCTGTCTCTACTAAAATACAAAAAAATTAGCTAGGCATGTTGGCATTCGCCTGTAATCCCAGCTACTATGGAGGCTGAAGCAGGAGAACTGCTTGAACCCAGAAGGCAGAGGTTGCAGGGAGCCGCGACCGTGCCACTGAGTGAGACTCCGGCTCAAAAACACAAACAAACAAAACAAACAAATAACAACAACAAAAATTTATATATATAAAACATACAAAGATAAATTAAAATATGAAACAATGTTAATTATTGAGTCTATGTGGAAAGTATTTGAGTGTTTGTTGTGATAATCTTTCAATGTTGGGGGTATATTTACAATTTTTTATAATAAAATATTGAGAAGGATAAAGGAATTAAATAAATCAAAAAAAGGAATCAATTAGAGCCATCCCAACAGGCTTAAAGGAATTTTCACGGTGTACTGCTAAGTGATAAAATTCATCTGCTCAGCACAAAAGTATATAATGATTGCATTGTTTAAAAAGCAATGAGTAAGACTAGGTGCGGTGGCTCACACCGATAATCCCAGCACTTTGGGAGGTCAAGGTGGGCAGATCACCTGAGGTCGGGAGTTCAAGACCAGCCTGGCCAACATGGTGAAATCCCATCTCTACTAAAAATATACAAAGTAACCAGGTACGGTGGCACACGCCTATAATCGCAGCTACTCAGAGGCAGAGGCAGGAGAATCGCTTGAACCCTGGAGGCAGAGGTCTCAGTGAGCCAAGATAGTGCCATTGCACTCCAACCTGGGCAACAGAGCAAGACTCTGACTCAATAAATAAATTAATTAATTAATTAATTAAATAAAAGGAATGAGTAAAAAACTACATACATGAATGTGTATGTTCAGACACATGCACAAATATTTCTATATAATAAGCATACAGAAATGTACATAAGAATATCTAGCAAGTTTTAACATGGGTTACCATGTTTATTGGAAAGGGGATTAACAACAAGAGGGAATGACGGCCAAGATAAAAAGAAAATTTTTTTTAAAAAAGAATAAAAACAAACGGACCCATCTCCCAAAAAAGCACTGGGTTTTGTAAATATGTTTGTATGTATACATGTATAGGGGAATGTAAACATGTAAGATATCTACAAATTTCTATAGCTATTTCATGGTAGACTTTTGAAAGAAAAGAAAAATATGGCAAAGTACTATCTGTAGGGATTCTACTTCCATGAAGACAAAGTCTGTGTTGTAAGTAAAGCATATGATATGAAAGGATATCCATGAGGCTGTAAATGTTAACTACATCAGGAAAAAAAGTAGAGAGATGATGCTTTTATAAATCTATGTATTGTATGATTTCAACTGTTTCAACATGCATATGTTAGTAACCAAAAAAAGTCATTAAAGAAAAAAATGGGCCAGGAGCGGCGGCTCACACCTGTACTCCCAGCACTTTGGGAGGCTGAGGAGGGTGGATCACAAGTTCGAGACCAGCCTGGCCAACATAGTGAAACCCCGTCTCTACTAAAAATACAAAAATTAGCTGGGCGTGGTGGCGCATGCCTGTAGTCCCAGCTACTCAAGAGGCTGAGGCAGGAGAACCGCTTGAACTCAGGAGGCAGAGGTTGTGGCCAGCCTGGGCAACAAAGCGAGACTCTGTCTCAAAAAAAAAAAAAAGAAAGAAAGAAAAAAGATAATATAAAAATATTAAAAAGCAAGTTGCACAACAATATCTAAAGCAATACCTTAGAATTCATATAAGATTTACATATTATCCTAGACATGTCAACAATGTTTCTGATATGCCACAGACCCAGCAGAACAGATGCCCTTCACTCACTAGTCACAACTCAGCTGAAGTAGAGATTAGCAACTAACAAAAAATCAGATACTCATAAATATGCTAATAACCTATGACATAGTCTTATAATTAAAAAAAAAAAAGAACTGGTGGCCAGGTGCAGTGGCTCACACCTGTAATCCCAGGACTTCAGGAGGCTGAGGTGGGTGGATCAGGAGGTCAGGAGTTTGAGACCAGCCTGACCAACATGGTGAAATCCCAGCTCTACTAAACATACAAAAATTAGCCGGGGTGGTGGCACACACCTGCAATCCCAGCTACTCAGGAGGCGGAGGCAGGAGAATCGTTTGAAACCAGGGGGCAGAGGTTGCAGTGAGCCGATATCGCACCACCGCACTCCAGCCTGGGTGACAGGACAAGATTCCGTCTCAAAAAAAAAAAAAATTAGATCAATCAAATGTCTTCTCTCAGTAATGTTAACAATGCATAATAAGAAAAGAAGGTAGTTAACAATTAGGCACTAAGGCTTAAAGAATGTATAAATGTGCCAGGAAGAAGTCAAGACGAGGATTGTGGAAAACGTAAATTATGAGGAATAGAAATCACACATTTTGACCAGGAACAGTGGCGCATGCCTATAATCCCAGCACTTTGGGAGGTCAAGGTGGGCGGATCATGAGGTAAGGGGTTTGATACTTGTCTGGCCAACATGGCAAAACCCTGTCTGCACTAAAAATAAAAAAGCCGTACGTGGTGGCATGCGTCTGTAATCCCGGACACTCAGGAGGCTGATGTAGGAGAACTGCTTGAACCCGAGAGGTGGAGGTTGCAGTGAGCAGAGATCATGCCACTGAACTCCAGGCTGGGTGACAGAGTGAGACTCCATCTCAAAAAACAAATAAACCAAAAAAAAAAAACAAAAAGAAATCACACATTAATAAGTAAGAACTATAAAGGTGATCAAATACACAGAGAATCAATGAGAAAAATAGGACAGTTAGCTGGGCACAATGGCTCACGCCTGTAATCCCAGCACTTTGAGGCCAAGGTGGGCGGATCACGAGGTCAGGAGATCAAGACCATCCTGGCCAGCACGGTGAAACTCCATCTCTACTAAAAAAAAAAATACAAAGAATTAGCCAGGCGTGGTGGCGGGCACCTGTAGAGCCAGCTACTTGGGAGGCTAAGGCAGGAGAATGGCATGAACCCAGGAGGCAGAGCTTGCAGTGAGCTGAGATCACGCCACTGCACTCCAGCCTGGACAACAGAGCAAGACTCTGTCTCAAAAAAAAAAAAAGAGAAAAAGAGAAAAATAGGACAGTTGGAAACAATAGAGTATCTAGAGTTATTAAAGTGAGAAACCTTATTAATTCTTTGGGAAAAAAATTAAAAATTGCAGATCCAAAAAAGACTGAAAATGAATTAAAAATTGCAGCAACTGGTTTGAAAAACCTTTCTCTGATGTTTTCAACCAAAAGGTTAAGAATTAAAGATTATTTTTTCTACATCATCTCGTAAAACTTCCTGAAACCTTCCTTAATTAAGTATAATATTCTTCTTCATTTCCATCCAAATCCACAGTTCAATAACTTCCCATGTGACATCACTAATATTAGTCAATGGACTCAGAAATTCAGAAAAAAATCAGTTTCTGTGGTGAAAAATTAACGTTATTCAGTAGATTAAGATGCGTGAGAGGAAGAAAGCATGTAGAAGTATAAAAGATTCTCTTTACCTCAATCAAAATATTATTTGAAGGCCCTGGGAAATTTTGTTGTGTTTATAGACAAGTACACAAACAGAACATGCCCTTCAACAATGAAATCACTAAAGGTACAGTGTATCTTAAAAGAAGATAAAAGAGAATAGACTATCTAGGCTGAACAATGATATAATGTAAAAGCAATGTATAGAACACTAAATAGGCCAGGCATGGTGGCTCGCACCTGTAATCTCCACTTTGGGAGGCCAAGGTGGGTAAATCACCTAAGGTCAGAAGTTCGAGACCAGCCTGGCCAACATGGAGAAACCCTGTCTTTACTAACAATACAAAAATTAGCCGGGCATAGAAACACACGCCTGTAATCCCAGCTACTACTAAATGAAATCACTAAAGGTACAGTGTATCTTAAAACAAGATAAAAGGGAACAGACCATCTAGGCTGAACAATGATATCATGTAAAAGCAATGTATAGAACACTAAGTAGGCCAGGTGGGGTCGCTCTGTAATCTCAGCACTTTGGGAGGCCGAGGTGGGTAAATCACCTGAGGTCAGGAGTTCGAGACCAGCCTGGTCAACATGGTGAAACCCCATCTCCACTAACAATACAAAAATAGCCTGGCATGGTAATGCACGCCTGTAATCCCACCTACTACTAGGGAGGCTGAGGTGGGAGAATGGCTTGAACTTAGCAGAGGTTGCAATGAGCCGAGATCATCCCACCGCACTCCAGCCTAGGCAACAGAGTTAGACTCCAACCCAAAAAAAAAAAAAACACTAAGTATAAAGTAGATGTTTTATTTTCCGCTACATATTCCAATCTCACTCTTGTGCAACCAAATATAAAAAATATAAACAGACTTTCAAGTTTGTTTGAGTTATTTTAAAAAGAGAATTATACAAACACATACATAAAGATCATAAGAAAAAAAGCAAAAAAAAAAAGGTGCATAACTGGAAAAATGCTAATGGATCAGTATGTAATCGGTTATGTCTACTCTATTTGAAAAGGATTCAGAAACAACAAATACCAACATTATTTGCAGATCCTGAGTCATCTAACCAAGTGTTTCCCAAAATACATCCCACAGAACTCTAGTCTGTCAAGATATTTGTGAAAAAGAGCAAACATCAAATAACTGTGGGGAACTCTGACCACTATGGCCAACACATGCCCCAACTTGAAACATTACAATGCATATTAGCATATCAGATTTCTAACAAGTTCCACAACAAAGAAAACTTTTTAACTTTTATTTACCTAATATTTTTCAAATTGATTTGCTCTGGAAACTCTATTTTCTTCTAAAATCCTTTCAATATCCCATGAAACTAATGTAGTTTTTCTCCTGTACTTCAATGGATTCAAATAAACTAATGTTTTATGAAATATATTTTAATTTGTTGTTGTTGTTGTTGAAACGGAGTCTCGCTCTGTCGTCCAGGCTGTAGTGCTGTGGTATGATCTCAGCTCACTGCAACCTCCACCTCCCGGGTTCAAGTGATTCTCCTTTCTCAACCTCCCAAGTAACTGGGATTACAGGCATGTGCCACCATGCCCAGCTAATTTTTGTATTTTTAGTAGAGATGGGGTTTTGCCATGGTGCCCAGGTTGTCTCAAACTCCTGACCTCAAGTGATCTGCCCGCCTCGGCCTCCCAAAGTGCTAGGATTAGAGATGTGAGCCACCACGCCTGGCTGAAATACATTTTAAAACAGGCTGATATAAACATATGATGAAGCATAATAGTACATCTATCTAAAATTAGAATACCCTCTGTCAGAATATATTTGAGTGGAAAAATAAAATAAAATTAGAACCCTAAACCAGAGATGGTAGATAGGCTTCATTTCACATTCCAATCCTGGTAAATCCATATTAACTACTGAAGTGCTAAATTAGGAAGGATTCCAGAATAGCAATCAGATTTGGCAAGCTGCGTCTTGGCCAACTTTGATAATAGACCATATCTTTTCTGAATGGTTCTTAGTGGAAAAGAGGGCAAAGCAATACACCACTAAAACAGATTTTAGAGCCGGGCACTCCCAAGTTGAAACTGAAACTTGGCTACTTGACTCTAGGCAAGTTTTGGGGCTGTTTTTCTTCCATAAAATGGAGATAATAATAGTACTTCACTCACATGGTTGTTGTAAGAGTTAAATTAGTAAATACGTGTAAAGTACTAGGAAAAGCAGCTGGTATATTGTAAATAATAAATTATAGTTATTTTCTAAACTTCCAATCCAATGTTCTTTGGGGAAAAAAAGCATAAGTTTTTATTGATCAAATTCAGCTGACTATATCTGACATATTTTCACCAAGGTTGCTAGAGATGTCAATCATGGCCAGCCCTATGCACATTTCTGCTAAAGTAAACATACTTCCTCTGTATTCCTGATTCCCTCTCCTACCTCCAAATCTTACCCAAGTCAGTCTAGCTAACACTAATTTCACAGAAGCAAATACCTATCTTAAAGACAGATAATTAATAAATCCGCCATCACCCATCACTGTGGCTTGGCTTGAGATAAACTAGACCAATCAAACTTTTTGCTCAGAAATTTGGGAATCTAAGAAACCTGTCTAGTTAGTAGTGAACACTGAAACCAGAAAGTCACTAAAACTTAGGATCCTAAAAGAATTATTTTAGGTCTGTTCAATTTCAGTAAACAGAAAAAGTCAATCATGAAAAAGGAGGATACTGCAGATATACAGAACAGCGGACACACCATAAGAGATTGAAAGATGATAAGGAAATAGATAGGAGAATGACTGATTCCTCCAAACATCTTGGTTCCCACTCTTCCTGAGACCTGGCTGGTCCCTACTTCTTGAGTTTCTCTAATATGTAGCCTTTTAATGAATACCTCTTTACTTAGAAGTTACTCTAGTTAATCTTCCTTGTTAAGAAGAAGAAGAAAAAAAAAAAGCCATAACTATAACATTGAAGATACAGATTTGAATCACCAATTTTATAGAATTAAAATAAAAATTAAGGTCAGGCACAGTGACTCACATCTGTAATCCCAGTGCTCTGGGAGGCCCAGAAGGGAAGATTGCTTGAGGCCAGGAGTTTGAGAATGGCCTGGGCAACATAGCAAGACCTCATTTCTAAAAATAAATTTAAAAGTTAGTTAGGTATGGTGGCAAGTGCCTCTCTAGTCCTTGCTACTTGGGAGGTTGGAGACGAGAGGATCACTTGAGCACCGGACTTTGAAGTTGCAGTGAGCTAGGATCGCACCGCTACACCCCAGTCTGGGCAACAGAGCAAGACCCTGTCTCTAAAATAAAAACTATACTATCCTGCAGATCATATGCTCCATTTAAACATTTGGACTTAAAAATCAAACTAGCAAAAGAACTTTGTTTTTCAACAAAACAAGTTCAAGCCAGGGCAACAGAGGGAGAACCTGTCTCTATATAAAATGAAAAAATTAGCCGGGCATGGTGGCATGTGCCTATAGTCCCAGCCACCCTGAAGGCTGAGGCAAGAGGATCACTTGAGTTCAGGAGTTCAAGACTACAATGACCCATGACTGCATCATTGCACTCCAGCCTGGGGAACAGAGCGAGACCATGTTTCAAAAATAAAATAAAGGCCAGGCGCGGTGGCTCATGCCTGTAGTCCCAGCACTTTGAGAGGTCAAGGCGGGCGGATCACCTGAGGTCGGGAGTTCAAGACCAGCCTGACCAACATGGAAAAATCCCATCTCTACTAAAAATACAAAATTAGCCAGGTGTTGAGGCACATGCCTATAATCCCAGCTACTCTGGAGGCTGAGGCAGGAATCACTTGAACCCGGGAGGCAGAGATTGTGGTGAGCCGAGATTGCACCATTGCACTCCAGCCTAGGCAATAAGAGTGAAACTCTGTCTCAAAATAAATAAATAAATAAAATAAAATAAAATAAAATAAAAACAAGTTCTAGCAATATCCCTAGGTCAGTAGACATTCAGATCAAATGTTTACATCGATAGATACATTATACCATATAACAACAACAGATGTTCATAATGATACTTCTAGATCATTGAAAAAAAAATCTTAACAGAAGTTCATTAGCCTGTTTAAAAATATACAATTATATTTCTTTAAAAAATTTTATCGGCTGGGCGCGGTGGCTCACACCTGTAATCCCAGCACTCTGGGAGGCCGAGGCAGGCAGACATGAGGTCGGGAATTCAAGACCAGCCTGGACAACATGGGGAAACCCCGTCTCTACTAAAAACACAAAAAATTAACCAGGTGTGGTGGCACATGCCTGTAGTCCCAGTTACTCAGGAGGCTGAGGCAGAAGAATTGCTTAAACCCGGGAGGCAGAGCTTACAGTGAGCCAAGACTGCACCACTGCACTCCAGGATGGGCAACAGAGCGAGACTCTGTCTCAAAAAAAAAAAAAAAAATTCTATCAAACACATTTAAAATATAAAAATCTAGTACTCAAAGGATTGCTATTCAGCTATCTAAAATCCACTTTCCAGAATAACTGGGGATCCAAATAACTGAAGTTTTACTGCATTTAGGAATAACCTACAAAAGTAAGTATCTTTTAAATCACCTGCCTATAAGGTTTTTTTAATTAAAGAATGAATACTTTAACAAATACTTAATAAACAAGTATTAAGTTTTTGCAATTATCTACCATACAAAAGGCTCAACTTATGACTTTAGAGATATAAAATATTATGTATTAAAAATCATATAAAACTCTAATATGAAAAGTATAATAATTAATGAATCTTAATATTTGGAAATAAATCTTCTAAAATTATAAATTCCTGCTTAATAAAACAACCAAGTAAGGGGAAAAAAATATAGTTTCAAAAGACATAAAAGTTAGTACAGGATTTCCACCAACACTTTTTAAAAAGGGCTATGGAAAACAAGAAAATATTTACTAATTTCAATATACTAAATTCCAAGTTCAATTAACAAATAAAATAAGTGAGTTTTTAAAAACTCAAAAGACAAAATTGATCTTAAAAAGTTTAAACAGACTATACCTAAATGAAGTTAAACATAAAAAAGAAAAGATTTACTAACCTTTATTTCCTAACATCACAGCAAGGTGTAAAGGAGTATTTCCTAAAAATAAAATAAAATAAATAAATTAGAAGGTGTCAAAACATAAGAACATTTACTTAAAAGTGGTTTCAGCTCCTCCAGAAATTTCACTGGCAGATTTTAAGCAAAAATACTGTGACTGCAAAATAATGTTGCTTATATAGTAAATTTAAAGTCAGAAGATACCACGATTTCTGAGTACAATGTACTCCCCAACCCCTCCAAAAAAAAGGATATCCATTTTGAGATTTATTTTTCAAACAGATTTCACAGATTCCGTTTGCTGCTAATTTCTCTTTCACATTATTCTTTGTTCATTTAGCAAACAATTTAAATATCTAGTCATCCTTGGGGACAAAAATCAGTAAGACCGAATCCCAGTCTTCAAGTTGTTCAGAAAGTCTTCTGTTACACAAATATGAAAATAAATAATAATTACTATTTATTAAATAGAAGGGAGTATAGCCTGACTGTGGAACACAGTGCAGAGCTCATAACTTTGCAGAGAGTTAAATATTGAAGAATGGACCACAATGAAATGAGCCTTAAATAATTTGTTAGAAATCTGTAGGTGAACAAAAGCAACACTGGCTAGCATTCCAGATTTTTTTTTTTTTAAGTTATCCAAATCACACTCAAGTGCAGGAACAATTTACATTTGGGAAACAAACAAAAAGTTATTAGTGGGGGTGAAGAAGTTATAGAAAACAGTAAAGAATGAAATTGGAATGATGAGCAAAAGAAAAAGACTTGAAAGCTATGCTATGAAGTTTGGACTACATTCTATAGTTGTTGCTATAGAATGACTAATTTAATTTCAAAATGATACCCTAAGCTACACTTATGATCTAAATATTAAATCAACAGTAATATTTGAAATTAAAAAGTTAGTAAATTTGCTAAATTTCACATATTAGCAATTTTACAGAAGTCATCACATTAATTACGACCAAAATAATAAGCTAAACATTATCAAGGGATCATATGCAGGATAAAGTAAGAGATGTGCATGTGATAAATTCCAGTTTCCTCTTAGCTTGACAAGAGATCGGCCATGATTAAAACACACACACACACACACTTTTGCTCAACAAAGGCAGAATGGAATGGGAATTGCTGGCAAAGTCAGCAAAATACTATTTTGAGCAAAATTTAGAAAACAGCACAAAGAAATTCACTACACTAAAGTCACCTCCATGGCCAGGCACGGTGGCTCATGCCTGTAATCCCAGCACTTTGGGAAAGTGGCAGGCAGATCACTTGAGGTCAGGAGTTCAAGACCAACCTGGCCAACATGGTGAAACCCCATCTCTACTAAAAATACAAAAGTTAGCCAGGCATGGTGGTACCCGCCTGTAATCCCAGCTACTTGGGAGGCTGAGGCAGGAGAATTGCTTGAACGTGGGAGGCAGAGGTTGCAGTGAGCCAAGATTACTCCATTGCACTCCAGCCTGGGCGACAAGAGTGAAACTCTGTCTCAAAATAAATAAATAAAATAAAGTCATCTCTGTAAGTAATTTTACCAAAAACAAAACAAAACCCTGGATTACAGAAAATCTCTTTATCTTAACTAGGGACAAAAAAACAAGACAGATTTGGAGATACAAGTCACATTATGCTTTTCAGAAATAAGAACTGGAGGTATAAATTTCCATTGGTACTTAGTACTTTAATATGAAATATGCAATGAAGAAAAGCATCTTTCAGCCGGGTGCAGTGGCTCACGCCTGTAATCCCAGCACTTTGGGAGGTCAAAGTGGGTGCATCACCTGAGGTTGGGAGTTCAAGACCAGCCTGACCAACATGGAGAAGCTCCGACTCTACTGAAAATACAAAATTAGCCAGGGGTGATGGCATATGCCTATGATCCCAGCTACCGAGGAGGCTGAGGCAGGAGAATTGCTTGAACCTGGGAGGCGGAGGTTGCGGTGAGCCACGATGTTCCCACTGCACTCCAGCCTGGGCAACAAGAGCAAAACTCCGTCTCACAAGAAAAAAAAAAAAGAAAAGCATCTTTCATTATAGGTAGTTTTATATATGAATTTAGTAAAACTGATTTCTCTCTCCTCTCATGTAGAAATTGCATACCTATCTCATGAAGATATTAAAGAAACCACCCCTCCCCTCACAAACAACTCTATGTCTGCAATTTTTCACTTTTCTCCAAAGGACGTATAGAGACACTCAAGTGAATTTTCCACATTAGGAATTCTCAGTAAAACACAGTTTTCCTACTACTACTAACTAATATGTTCAGTTCAAATAAAATGAAAATGCTTAAGAAATTTTTTGTTGTTGTTGTTGTTTTGTTTTGTTTTGAGACAAAGTCTCATTCTGTTGCCCAGGCTGGAGTGCAGAGGTTGATCTGGGCTCACTGCAACCTCTGCTTCTGGGGTTCCGTCAGGTGGTTCTCCTGCTTCAGCCTCCTGAGTAGCTGGGATTACAGGCGAGTGCCGCTATGCCCAGCTACTTTTTATATTTTTAGTAGAGATGGGATTTCATCATGTTGGCCAGGCTGATCTCAAACTCCTGACCTCAGGTGATCCGCCTGCCTCGGCCTCCCAAAGTCCTGGGATTACATGCATGATTGAGCCACCACGCTCGGCCCTTAAGAACAATTTTAAACACAGTTATACACTGATAGATTAGGAGCCATCTGTGGGTCAGATTCATAAACTATTCAGTGCCGTCAGCCTTCAGCATAATACAAGGTTAAAAAAAAATCAACATGTGCAAGTAACAATTTCCAATTTGATTGGTCCAGAATGAAGTCCTCTTCCTTTTTTTCAAAATATTAAACTAAATTTCCTAAGTTTGCATTCACATTCGATGATAATTTACCAAGACCTAAAAGTAGTCCTAAAAAGCAAACAAATTTGGCCGGGCGCAGTGGCTCTCACCTATAGTCACCGTACTTTGGAAAGCTGAGGTGAACAGATCGCTTGAGGTCAGGAGTTCAGACCAGCCTGGTCAACACGGCAAAACCCCGTCTTCTACTAAAAATACCGGGTGTGGTAGCGCACACCTGTAATCCAGCTACTCGGGAGGCTGAAGTAGAAGAATCGCTTGAGTCCGGGTGGTGGAGGTTGCAGTGAGCCGAGATGGCGGCACTGCACTCCAGCCTAGGCAATAAAGTGAGACCCTGTCTCAAAAAAAAAAAAAGCAAACAAACTTGTTGACAATTTGGTGCTAAAAACAAAAGGTCAACATCAGCTATGCCAAAACCAAAGCTTTACTTCGAGCTATCTTTTTTTTTTTTTTTTTTTTTTTTGAGACGGAGTCTCCCTCTCGGCTCACTGGAACCTCCGTCTCCCGGGTTCAAGCAATTCTCCTGCCTCAGCCTCCCAGGTAGCTGGGATTACAGGTGCCCACTACCATACCCGGCTAATTTTTGGATTTTTAGTAGAGACAGGGTTTCATCATGTTGCCCAGGCTGGTCTCGAATTCCTGGCCTCAAGTGATCTGCCCACCTTGGCCTTCCAAAATGCTAGGATTACAGGCCTGAGCCACCGCGCTTGGCCCTCTAATTCCTTTATATGTGCATTCTGACAAACTAAATATTTCTAGCATTGTTTATCTATTTTCATTTATTGGCATAAAATTTGTTCGAAATATCCATTAATGATATACTATGACCTTTGAATTTATACTGATGTACCACTTCTCATTCCTAATATCTGTTATTTGTGCCTTCTTTTTCTCTTGATCAGTCTGTTTATTATTATTATTTTTTTTTTTTTTTTTGAAACAGGGTCTTGCTCTGTCACCCAGGCTGGAGTACAGTGGCAAAATCATGGTTCACTGCAGCCTCAACCTTCCAGGCTCAAGTGATCCTCCCATCTCAGCCTCCCAAGTAGCTGGGATTACAGGCACACACCACCACACCCGACTAATTTTTTTTTTTTAATTTTCAGTAAAGATATCTCACTATGTTGCCCAAGCTGGTCTCAAACTCCTGGACTCAAGCAATCCTCCCACCTTGGCCTTCCAAAATATTGGGATTACAGGCATGAGTCACTGTGCCTGACCTATTAATTTTATTCATCTTTTCAAAGAAGAAAGTGTTGGCTTTGTTGCTCTATTTTTCTAATTTAATCATTCCTGCTCTTTTATTACTTCTATTTTATTTGGGTAAAATAAACTCAAACTGGGAAATTAAGCAACTTAAAATTGTTCTTCTAATTTCTTAAAACAGATTTGATGATTGATATTTCAGCCATTTTCCTAAGATATCTACCTTTGTAAAAACGTCTAGCTTATCTGCATTGCAATCAGAGAACCGGCAGCGTAATTTCAGTCGTCTGAAATGTGTTGAGATTTGCTTTATGGTTGAGTCTGACCAATTTTTGTAAATGCTGTCTATATCCTTGAAAAAAAAAAAACTTTTTTTTCTGCAGTTGTTGGGTTCAGCATTTCATATAAATCTACTAGATCCATTTTAATGGTGTTGTTCATGTTTTTTATATATCCTTATTGATTTGTTGTTGTTGTTGTTGGCTTATTTGGTTACAAAGAGAGGAATGTTAAAAATCTCCCACTATAATTGGGGTTTCTATGTCTTCTTGTAATTCTAGCAAGTTTTGCTTGATACATTTTGAAGCCATGTTATCAAGTGCAATCAAACTTAAAATCTTCATAGATTCTTGGTTAATTGAACCACTTTTCATTGTGAGACATGCACCTTTTTCTCAGATAATGTTTTGTTTTAAAACCTATTGGGGGCGGGCACAGTGGCTCATGCCTGTAATCCCAGCACTTTCGGAGGCCGAGGCAGGTGGATCACAAGGTCAGGAGCTCGAGACCAGCCTAGCCAGTATGGTGAAACCCCGTCTCTATCAAAAAACCCCATCTCTATGAAAAATACAAAAATTAACCAGGTGTGGTGGTGTGCGCCTGTAGTCCCAGCTACTCAGGAGGCTGAGACAGGAGAATCACTTGAACCCAGGAGGTGGAGGTTGCAGTTGGCCAAGATCACACTACTGCACTCCAGCCTGGGTGACAGAGTGAGACTCCATCTCAAAAAAAAAAAAAAAAAACCTATTAGGATATTAACACCATTACCATTATCCCAACTTTTTTGAATTGGTATTTGCATGGAATATATTTTTCAATTCTCTTACTCACAACTTTTTAACATCCTGATGTTTTAGATACGTCTCCAATTGCATGCAATTGGGTGTTTTTATCCTACAGTAAGACAGTATTTGTCTTTTAACTGAAGCATTTAATCCAGTTTTGTATATACTTACTGATATATCAGGGTCTAAATCTACCATCCTTTTTGTGTTTTCTTTTTTTTTTTTTGAGACAGAGTTTCACTCTGTCACCCAGGCTAGAATAGAGTGGTGCAATCTCGGCGCACTGCACCCTCCACCTCCCAGGTTCAAGAGATCCTCCTGCCTCAGCCTCCAGAGCAGCTGGGATTACAGGCATGCACCACCACACCAGCTAATTTTTGTATTTTAGTAGAGACAGCATTTCACCATGTTGGCCAGGCTGGTCTTGAACTCCTGACCTCAAGCAATCTGCCTGCCTCGGCCTCCCAAAGTGCTGAGATTACAGGCGTGAGCCACTGCCAGCCCAGCCCCTTTTAGTGTTTTCTATTTGTCCTGCCTGTTCTATATTCCTTTTGCTCATCCTTCTTACCTTCCTCCAGATTGATAATTTTTATTATTCCATTTTGTTTTTTCATCTATCTGAAAGGTATACATATTTTACTTTACTATAGCAGGAAAGTGGCATGATACAAATTACATTTTAAAATCATTCTTGTTCTCATGTAGAGAATGGATTGGAGGGGGACACAGGGAGACTAGTTATGAGTCTGGTGCAATATTCCCAGGAAAAAAATATAACTAAAATTGGTCAGTCTCAATGTGGGGGCAGAGGAGACAGAAGTAGACTGGTTCAAAATAACTTGCTAATTATATGTGTATGGGGAATAAGAAGTTGTGAAACAAAGAATGATCTCAGTGACTGGCTTGAGCAACTAGATAGTTAACGATGTAATTTAAAAGAATGGGTGGCCAGGTGAAAGGGAAGGAGGCAGAAAATGGCAATTCCAATTTGGACAAGTTAATTTTAAAACAACTCTGAGATTCCAAGTGAAGACGAATACAAAATCTAGAATTCAAAAGAGAAGTATAGGCTGGAGATACACATTTGGCAGTAAAAAAGAAGAGATGAGCCTGAAGCAGTGGCTCATGAATGTAATCCCAGTACTTTGGGAGGCAGAAGCGGGCAGATCACAAGGTCATGAGTTCGAGACAAGCCTGACCAACATGTTGAAACCCCCATCTCTACTAAAAATACAAAAATTAGTCGGGCATGGTGGCACATGCCTGTAATCCCAGCTACTCAGGAGACTGAGGCAGGAGAATGGCTTGAACCTGGGAGGCAGAGGTTGCAGTGAGCCGAGATCGCCCATTGTACTCCAGCCTGGGCAACAGAGCGAGACTCCAACTTGGTGGAGGGGGAATAAAAAAAAGGAAAGACATTTACAATCAAATGTATAAATTCCTGAATATCTCTTTTTGTCTCAATAGTGGAAGAGGTGGCAACAGTTCCCTTTCTTCACTTCTCTATCTTTCAGGAAGAAAAAGAAGTACCATGCTCCAAATGGTAAAAAAAAAAAAAAAAAAAGAAACACACACACACACACATAAGGAACTGATAACACTAGCTGCTGCCCAGGAGGGGAACTAAATAGGCAGAGATTGGTGAAAGGGAAACTTAAAATGTATCCTTTTATTTTTAAGAATTCTAAAGCATGTGAATATAATATCTATTCAAAAAATTTTTGAATTTTAGTCAAGGAGTGTCCACCAGAGTCTAGACAGAGTCTAGGTGAAGAAGTCAAGGTGTCCATGCTCCTGGATAATTATCCTTTGTTTTCTTAACCCCTCAAGAACACAGAGAAAAGAGGGGGTAAAAGCATCAGTACCTACTGAAGTTACAAATGAAACCTTCCATTACAAGTCCAAATTTTAATCATATTATCACAAGATTTATGAACTAGAAGTCAGTTCAACAATTCAATCCCTCTTTTTACAGATAAGAATATAAACAGAAATACCTTCTACTATGATGCTAAATATCATGCTGTGCTAATTCAATATTTTAAATGGCAAAATCATCATCATCATCACCTGGCTAATAGTGAATTTACTGTATCCACCAAGTATATCACAAAACTAAGTGCTCCAATATCCTAGTTACCTCCATCTAATATCTCCTCAGTTTTCTATGTCCTCAACCTGCTGCTTAAGCTAATTTATTACACAAAGGATTATAAAAACATAAAATAAACTTTGCTATCAACTTTTCATAATGTACTTTTTAAATCTGAAATTGAACGCCTTCATTCTAACTTGGTAAACTAAATCAAACTGTTTTGTCGAACAAGTGAAAAACATCCAGTAATATTAAGACCACTTTAGCTTTTAGGTAGGTTGGTTGGTTTGTGGCAAAGTCTCTCTGTTGCCCAGGCTGGAGTGCAGTGATGCCATCTCGGCTCACTGCAGCCTCCACCTCCTGTGCCTCAGCCTCCCGTGCCTCAGCCTCTTGACTAGCTGGGATTACAGGCATGCACCACCATGCCTGGCTAATTTTTGTATTTTTAGTAGGGATGGAGTTTAGCAAAACTATGTTGGCCAGGCCAATCTCAAATTCCTAGCCTCAAGTGATTCGCCCACCTCAGCCTCCCAAAGTGCTGGGATTATAGGCATGAGACACCGCACCAGGCTGACTTTAGTTTTAAAATATGTAAAAAACACTGGCTGGTACACAGTGGCTCAAGCCTGTATTCTCAACAGTTTGGAACACTGAGGCGGGAGGATTGCTTGAGCCCAGGAATTCAACACCAGTCCATGCAACATAGGGAGATCTTGTCTCTGTAAACAATAATTTTTAAAAATTAGCTGGGGGCTGGGCACAGTGGCTCACGCCTGTAATCCCAGCACTTTCAGAGGCCGAGGCGGGTAGGTCACCTGAGGTCAGGAGTTCGAGACCAGCTGACCAACAAGGTAAAACCTTGTCTCTACTAAAAATATAAAAATTAGCCAGGTGTGGTGGCAGGCGCCTGCAGTCCCAGCTACTCGGGAGGCTGAGACAGGAGAATTGCTTGAACCCAGGAGGCGAAGGTTGCAGTGAGCCAAGATCGTGCCACTGCACTCCAGCCTGGGCAACAGAGCGAGATTCCATCTCAAAAAATATATATATACATATATATTAGCTGGGCATGGTAGTGTGGTATGCCTGTGGTCCCATCTACTCAGGAGGGTGAGGTGGGAGGATTGCCTGAGAGTGGGAGGTCAAGGCTGCAAAGAATCATGGTCACACTATTGCACTCCAACCAGGATGACACAGTGAGACCCTATCTCAAAAAAAAAAAAAAAAGAATAAATAAATACAAATAATAAACAGAATCGCTGGCATTTCATGGATATCTATTAAATGTGTTGGGCACTGTGCTGTATACTTGTAATACCTTATTCATTTAATTTGCTCAATAATCCTATGAAACAAATATTCCTATTTCTCAAGAAGAAAAATAGACCTAATAATAGTTATTTTCCAAAATTACATATCTAGAAACCAGGACAGTTAATGACACAAAATTTTATATTCTTTTTACTGTATTTATAGTTTTCAAGCTTTTGAATCTCAGGACTCCTTTATACTTCTAAAAATTAAGGGTCCCAAAACCATTTGTATAGATATATCTATTGATATTTACTATATTAGAAATTAAGATTTAAAAAATTTTAAATTTATTAATTTTAGAACTATAATACTCATTACCTGTTAATATAAAATTTCTTATGAAAAAATTAACTACATTTTCCAAAACAAATAAGTGACAAGAGCAGTACTATTTTAAATTATTTAATTAAAAATAAAAATAAATTACATTTCTTTAATGTCTGGCTTAACAGAAGATGGCAGCTGCGTTTTTATACATGCTTCACACAAATTCACAGTTGATGAGAGTAAGAGTATTTTAATACCCTTTTCTGATAATTGGGGGATATTTTTCTTTGCTACTACACCAAAATTCACTTCTTAAAAGTTGGTTGCACAGCCAGGCGCAGTGGCTCACACCTGTAATCCCAATACTTTGGGAGGCCGAGGCAGGTGGATCACCTGAGGTAGGGAGTTTGAGACCAGCCTGACCAATATGAAGAAACCCCGTCTCTACTAAAAATATGAAATTAGCCGGACGTGGTGGTGCATGCCTGTAATCCCAGCTACTCGGGAGGCTGAAGCAGGAGAATCACTTGAACCCAGAAGGCGGAGGTTGCAGTGAGCCAAGATCGCGCCATTGCACTCCAGCCTGAGCAAGAAGAGCGATACTCCATCTCAAAAAAAAAAAAAAGATTGCAATGTGAAATCTAAAATCATATCAATAAGTTTTTTGTACTGTGTTACACTGAAATATACTGATCCATCTTGTGCTTTGAATGGATCTTGTCCTGATGCATGATTCTGTAACAGCATGCATTGATCAGTTGAAAAACACCAGTTGACCAGGTTATGGAAATCTTCAAATGCTGATATATTTCACTGTACAACAGCAAAAAATCATATTTGGCAATATCACCTCCAATCTGACTAAAACAGTCTTTTATGTACTGAGAACCCATTAAGCTTACCATGGCAGAGGTAAATTCTTCAAATTTCTACTTTTCATTTGAAAGCTTCAATTTTTTCATTCACAATAAATACTATCACTTGTTTTCCTTGAAGTCATAGGTTTACTTCATTATTTTCCAAAAAAATTTGCCAAATATTCAAATTGTGATAGTTTATAAACTGTTCTTTGAAGTAAAAATGGTGTTCCATGAAAAAGGTGGCTAGCTCAGCTTACACTCAAATACCCCTCAAACTTTTTCCTAATACTTTTTTTCTATTTGTCTTTTCTTTCTTTTTAATAGAGATGGGGGGGTCTCACTATGTTGACCAGGCTGGTCTCGAACTCCTGACCTCAAGTGATCCTCCCATCTCGTCCTCCCAAAATGCTGGGATTACAGGCGTGAGCCACTGTGCCTGGCTTCACCACTCAAACAGTTTAACAATGTTTTCCCTTATTTACCCCTTCAGTATGCAGCAGAAGAGCAAAAGGCACAATCCTAATTATGTCACAAATACCAAAAAAGCATGTACTCAAGATTAGGATGTAATAAAATTCATAATTTTTACAGTTTCATCAAAAACATTAAGTAAAATTGGCTTGTTTTAATTTTTAAAATTAAAAATCAATTTGCATGGCAGTGAACAATACTACCAGCCCAGTTTGGTACTCTGACTTGCACTAAGATGTCAACAATTTTACTCACCATTGCTTTTGAACCACTAATGAAAATGTCTGCAGTGAAAAAGGCAAGCAATGACTAGATATTATTATAAAAATAGTTTTGACTTTGTGCACCCCTTAACTATAGAACAAAGCCGGAAATTAAAAGTACTAGTACAGAGCTCCAGGTTCTATAGACTCCTTCAAGTCCCATCCAAGCAAGCAGTAAAAGGGGATAATTTCTGCATTTTCTCTCAAAAATGCTAATATACTACTAAAATATACACACATGTATCATCTGACATCAAATCCATCAACAACTTCTACCAGTTCTATCTTCTTATCACCCCCACAGTTTCCCCCAACTATAATAGTTTATACTGACCCTTGCCTCACACAACAGCCCGAGCGAGCCTTTTAAAATCAAATCGTGTCACTCCTCTGCTCAAAACCTTTAAATAGCTTCCCACATTGCTCTGAGTAAAACCCCAAATCCTTAACAAGGTTCTAAAAAAGTTGTGCCTCTCAAATCTCGTATCTCCTACCACCCTTCCCCCTTACTTTGTTCCAGCCACGGCAACCTTTCTTTCCTTGAATGTAGTACCTTTGCTTTTGCTATTTTCTGCTTGAAACTCTGTTCTGCCAGATACCTGCTTCCTAGTTTTCTTTAGGTAACTGCTTACATTTCTTATTCATTGGTATCTTTCCTGACTCTGACCTCAGGGAAATAATTACTACTTTTCCTTCCCCGTACTCTCAGCACTCTTTATCCTCTGCTTAATTTTACTCTATAATACTTATCATTATCAGTCATATCATATCTTTATTAGTTTATTTGTTGTCTGTCTCTCCCATTGGAATGTAAGCTCCATTAGAACAGACACTTTGTCAGTTTTGTTCACTGCTATAACCTCAGTACATAAAACACTGTCCATCACATATTATTAGAAGCTTAGTATCTGTTGAATGAATGAAATCAAAGAAAAAAGAAACTATAAAGAACCAGAAGAGCATTGTCAAAATCTGATTTTACTCTCCAAAAAGCATTTCATACTGGGACAATGCAGGTCTCCACCTAATTCTGTATGATAACCAAACAAAAGCTATATATGCATAAGAGGATATGCAACATAGCACAAGTTTTTACAGAACTCACCACAGTGCTAAGAAGGGCATGCATTAACTGCCTGATAAGATATTTGCAGCCAAGAATCCAACTTCATAGCCGGGCATGGTGGCTCATACCTGTAATCCCAGCACTTTGGGAGGCCAAGGTGGATGGATCACCTGAGGTCAGGAGTTCGAGACCTGCCTGACCAACATGGAGAAATCCAGTCTCTACTAAAAATACAAAATTAGCTGGGTGTGCTGGGGCATGCGTGTAATCCCAGCTACTCAGCAGGCTGAGGCAGAAGAATCGCTTGAACCTGGGAGGAGGAGGTTGCGGTGAGCCGAAATCGTGCCACTGCACTCCAGCCTGGACAACAAGTGCAAAAACTCCGTCTCAAAAAAAAAAAAAAAAAAAAAATCAACTGAGCTACACCAATAGTAAACTAAAGGTAACTTATAGGAGAGTCAAATAAACCTAATTAACCCTTTAGGACACTCACACACAGTATGAATTCAAGCATCAGATAAAACCTCAATTAAGGCCGGGCACAGTGGCTCCCGCCTGTAATCCCAGCACTTTGGGAGGCCGAGGTGGGCAGATCACCTGAGGTCGGGAGTTCGAGACCAGCCTGACTAACATGGAGAAACTTCATCTCTACTAAAAATACAAAATTAGCCGAGCTTGGTGGTGCATGCCTGTAATCCCAGCTACTCAGGAGGCTGAGGCAGGAGAATTGCTTGAACTCGGGAGGCAGAGGTTGCGGTGAGCCAAGATTGAACCATTGCACTCCAGCCTGGGTAACAAGAGTGAAATTCCGTCTCAAAAGAAACAACAACAAAACAAAAACAAAAACAAAAAAAACCCTCAACTGAAGTCCTGTCTAAACCTCAAAAAGAAAGAGTAGCTTCTGAAGGACGGTACTTAATACCAAAGGTGACAGCAACATACTGATATTAATTGGTATTGTGCGAACCTTCAGAGTTAAAATATTTCAGTCCTTTTTCCCATTTGAGACTATAAAGCTCCAAGAGGCAGATATTATTGTATCTGCTTATTTCAGAGGTTA
Organism: Colobus angolensis palliatus; assembly: GCF_000951035.1. Taxonomy (NCBI): domain Eukaryota; kingdom Metazoa; phylum Chordata; class Mammalia; order Primates; family Cercopithecidae; genus Colobus; species Colobus angolensis. The sequence continues at coordinate 4,931,930 of NW_012114688.1, forward strand.
AATAATATCATTAAAACCAGTTCAGGCCGGGCGCGGTGGCTCAAGCCTGTAATCCCAGCACTTTGGGAGGCCCAGACGGGCGGATCACGAGGTCAGGAGTTCGCGATCATCCTGGCTAACACGGTGAAACCCCGTCTCTACTAAAAAATACAAAAAACTAGCCGGGCGAGGTGGCGGGCGCCTGTAGTCCCAGCTACTCGGG